>NC_056735.1:42580349-42860349 GCF_019279795.1 Protopterus annectens
CTTAAAAAGTAAAGAATATCTCATTCCATTTTAATAAGTAAAATTTAAAGTGTTTCTTTAATTACTGTAATTCAGCTTAATGAATTTAAGTTTTACAAATGATTATTCCCAAATATTTAAAGAATATTTTCAACATTTGATTCATATTTACTAGTTAATGCATATTCATTTTTGATTTAACAAAGATGATTCTGTTTTGTGGTTATTTATTTTCAAGCTAAAGATTATTTCATATATATTCCTGTACTTAAATACAGTATGAATTAGGTTGTTAACAACTCCCTTTCTTAATAACATATCACCTGCAAGTAAATGATTTTACACTGACAATTACCCTTAAAGCTTAAAACATCTATTTCATTATTTTTCCTTAAAAAATTGCAAAGGGTTCAATAGCTAATGCAAACAGTAAAAGAGAAATTGGACAACCATGGGCCTGAGCCGGTCTCTTGGAATCTGGCTCCTAGTATAAGCTTGTTTACAGATAAGCCTTACTCCGAAGGAAGTCACTTATACTGAAAGCAATTCTTTTGGAATCAGGGCAGATTTACACTGAGAGTGACTCTGGGAATCTGTTCTCTTGTTTTGCACCTTCATATAAATTTACTGATTTAGAAAGGAATGATAATTTTTATATATATTATTACATCACACTATACATAAATATATATATATATATATATATATATATATATATATATATATATATAAGTTTACTATGGTAAGGTCAAACCAGATCCCTACTTTAACGTGGGTTGAGATAGGGCCGAGATTCGTACTTCGACAATGTCAGATTTGACATTGTCGCCATTCGGCCTCCAGACTTCGACTGAAGTGGTTTTGACAGAACCCACTTCGACCTCACCATAGTAAACCTATATATATATATATATATATATATATATATATATATATATATATATATATATCAAAGAATAAACTGATTCAGAATGCTAAAAAATTTCAATGACTTAAAAAATGTCAAATGTCTTTTTTGTATTTACATAGTGTTTAATATTGGAGTTTTTTATTCAATATAAACCTCATTAGAGGTTTATGAATAACACTGTCAGGAATATTTTTCAATAATTTAGAATATATAGATATAAATATTTTATTCTCTACATTTAATAAAAATACTGGCCTATATGAAGAAACAAATTCTGGGATTTTCCATTATTTCAAAATAAATGTGTTCAGAGTATATCTCCATGTAGGTAGGCTTTGGTTTGTACTTTAAATTAATAAAAATGTATGTTTTAATAACTTAAATATATTGTGAGGAAAATTTTATGAATCTCTAGTATGATACTATCTAATACTGCTGCCTTACCCATCTTAATATTTTTAATTTAATATTAAATTTACAACATTGAGAAGTGTTTTAGTAACATCATTCTTCAACTAGAGGTTACTTTTATGACAATGCTTTCTTTCTGAAATCTTTCAGTTAGTATTTTATCCACTTCCTTGCTATGTCCTGTGTTAAAATGTTTATAAAATCTTCTAAAAGTTTCCAAAATCTCCTCTATATTTGACACTTTTTTTTCAAGGCAGGTAGACAAACACCTTTTTATCTGATTACCAAGTGACATTAACTTGAATCCATTAGTTAATCTTTGGAGAGCCTTAAAGGTTTTAGCATAAGAATGCAATTTAATTTTCTGTAAGATATGAATGTGGCCTGAGGGAAGATGTAATGTTTCACATTGCACTGTATAGCAATGATGAAATAACATTAGTAATGAGAAAATAACAAACAGACATACTGATATACTGACAATATTTTACACACACACACACACACACACACACACACACACACACACACACATGTTCTTTAGCAAAGCTAACACATCCTCCAATTTTTTTAAACCTAAGACAGAACAGAACAGAATGCCAAACTCCTTCATTGGCCAACTATTGTGACTGCTGGCAAAAGAGTTTTCAGACAGCAACAAATCAGTCCAGCATTTACTGATAAGACTATGGTCCAAATTTTATAAGATGCTTCACAGGAGCATAATTTGACTCAGTAAACCACACATTTCCTATAATTTGGTAAGCTAAATGGAAACAGAACTGCACAAGAGCAGTGTCCTAAGTGTGAAATGATCACAAGAGCAGTGTCCTATGTGTGAAATGATCACAAGAGCAGTGTCCTACGTGTGAAATGATCACAAGAGCAGTGTCCTACATGTGAAATGATCACAAGAGCAGTGTCCTAAGTGTGAAATGATCACAAGAGCAGTGTCCTACGTGTGAAATGATCACAAGAGCAGTGTCCTAAGTGTGAAATGATCACAAGAGCAGTGTCCTAAGTGTGAAATGATCACAAGAGCAGTGTCCTACGTGTGAAATGATCACAAGAGCAGTGTCCTAAGTGTGAAATGATCACAAGAGCAGTGTCCTAAGTGTGAAATGATCACAAGAGCAGTGTCCTACGTGTGAAATGATCACAAGAGCAGTGTCCTACGTGTGAAATGATCACAAGAGCAGTGTCCTAAGTGTGAAATGATCATTATAGAGAGGCTTGGAAATAGAAATGTATTGTGGCTGTCATTTTACACTTTTTGCATTAAATGAGAGAGAGTACTAAGAAGATTTCGTTAATATGAGTTTGAAGGAACGTAGGTTAGTGGAAAGATGCTGCTGTGTATGGGTGGGTGGGACACAATTAAGACTGCTGAACCAAAAAGGCATGTATTTAAATGTTAATGGCTGGATAATGATATCACTTATAAACAGAATTGCAGCAGATAGCAAAAACAACCACAAGGCCTTCTATAGTTATATAAAGAATCTCAACGGCAATACCCAGATTTGCTCTGAGCTACTGCACAATGGTACCTCCTATACTGAGCCAACAGATATTGGCAATATACTTGTCGACAGATTCACTGCTAACTTTACCCCCCCCAAGGACCAATCACAATACCAGCAGATTGCCAGGCACCCAGTATTACTGCTGCACAGGTTTAAACACCACTGTCCAAGGGCAAGAATACAGCTTCTATGGGACCTGACAATATCCCTGGCTGTGTTCTGCATGAACTACAGAGTGAACTGGCACCTCACCTGTGTGCCCTGTTTAATCACAGCCTCACCTCAGGCTTTGAACCTACCAAATGGCGCACTGCTACAATCATCCCTCTCCACAAAGGAGGAGCGACTATAGACCTCAGTTATTATCACCCAATTAGCCTGACAAGTCTGATATGGAACGCATCATCATAGACCTAACAAACAAGGATATAGGGAATCTCCAAACTCTGGATCCTACACAGTTTGGTTTTGCAAAGGGTATATCATGCCTACTCAACATAGTCACCTTCTTTGAGTCAATCACCAGAGCTGTGGATGAAGGCAAGGTGTTTCATACAGCCTAGCTTGATCTGGGCAAGGCCTTTAATACCATTCCTCACTCAGGAATCATAGAAAAACAATCTAAGCTAGGCATCATCCCCTATATCACTGGGTGGGTTGCAAACTGGCTCACAGATGGAGCCCACAGTGTGAAAGTAGCTGACTCCAAGTCAGACTGCCGACCAGTCATGAATGGAGTCCCACAGCATTCAGTCCTGGGTCCTCTCCTGTTTGGTATCTACTTCTCTAAAGTCCAGGCCAACACAAAGGGACTCTGGCTGACAAAGTTCACAGATGTTTGCAAGTTGGGAGCTATTATTAACCCCAAGTGATGTTGATATCCTACAGAAAGACCTCAATGACACCAATGACTGGTGTTAGAACCATGGCCTTAAGCTCAGTGCCAAAAATGTGTCATCATCCCCCTTGGGAAAAACCTGGTTCCCTTGAATTACCACATTGATGGTAGTCCACTGAACACAGAAGACATTATAAGAGATCTGGGAACATAGGTTGACAGCAACCTCTCTTTTTACCACCACGTTGCCACTGTGCTCAGAAAGTCCTTCTATATGGCACATCTCATTACTAAGGGTTTTGCATCCAGGAAAAAAGAGGTCATTGTCTCCCTCTACTCTTCCCTCATTAGGCCAGTCATCGAGTACAATGCCCCATTTGGCATGTACCTCACTAGACACCTGCAACAACTGAAGAGGCCACAAAAGTACCTCACAAAGAGGATACTGGGGGAAGAATCCTAGGACTGACCACATGCTTAGTAAGGCGGTGTGTGAATTGTCCACAAATGTTGGTGAGGGCAGTTCAGAAAACCCATTACAGGTAGATGTTGGTCTATAGCAGCAAGTGCCCATCCAATGTGATCATGAGAATAATATATACATGATAGCCATGGTAACTTGTCATGCATGCTTTGTCCTGTTTATCATAAAGGTGACACTGTTGTGCACAGTAACAACAGCCAAAAGCTTGCTGTGGTACGCAAATGACAACTGAGCCATTCAACAGGCAAAACTTTTTATTTAAATTAAACAGTTTTGCCTGGTGAACTGATCAGTTGTCTTTTGTGTAGCATAGCAAGCTTTTGGCTGTTGAAGTTCATTTCTGCTCGTCTGGTATTTTTTCCTGGACTGTTGTGTATAGTACCATCATGGCCATGCAGCTCTACCTACAGGGGTGTTGTGGTATTGCATGCAGACTCTCTGCCTAGAGTATGTATCTGTCCCACAGGTACAGCTATGATGCCACATTACTTTTGTTGGGCTTGTTGAGTCAGCTCAATCCACAGCTGTGATCATGTTGTAGCAGAAATGGGAAATGATGTTCATTAGCACAGAATATTGCAGACTTGTATAACCCATTCCCAGCACAGTGAGTATTTCTTGCAGTTTCTTGCACAGCAGTGCAAGAAAGTGTTTTGGGTATATCCCAGATCCTAGTACAATTTCATATCCTGGGACAGGGATAAAAATAAGATTCAGGCTAACAAAAATGATGGCAAAAGCTCTCTGCTGTATTACCAGATTATTATATTGTGAAATAAAAACCGTGGTCGTTGGACACTATAACTTGTCATCTTGCCTATAAAAGACAAATGCATCAGATCCCAATTAACACAACCGCACTGACAACAATAGATGTATATTACTTACCAAATGCAAGAAGCTCTGCCTAAAGTGATTTCACCAACATTTTCCAGGAGTGAGACATGAATACAGCAACCTACTTCCTAGAACCACGACGACACTGGGATAGAGGAAATGTTTGACTGACCAAAGGTAAAAAGTACAGCCTATTATCTCATATTTCACATTATTACCAAAAACACATAATGGCAGAAACTATTACAATAACCAACATTTGCACTAAATATAGTAATTTAATTCAGATCAATTCCAACAATGACAGGTAAGGACTGCACACAATGGCAAGAATTCTCCAACTACCCGGTAACCATAATGATACTCAGCAGACAAAACATGTCTCACTGTCCATATGGAAGATGTACTGCCCCCACTAACACACTTCAGCTTAATTTTAAGTTGCAACAATAACATTTAAAGGCTGACACATGAATTCCACTACCCAGAAATCAAAATTGCACTGGAGAGGGAAGATATGTCTAACCAATCAAATTTAACAGGTGCTGTTCATAGTAATAAATGTTGTTATATTTCCAACAATGACACAGAAAGATAGCAACCAGTCCCCAAATCAAACTACCTCTATATGCAATGGGTTATTAGGATTTGAACAAAATCAATAGAAAATATATCACAAGGTAGTTTGTTTGCTCCTGGCCATTGCAATACATTAACCCCTTAACTCTTTACTCACTTTTGCTAAGTAAAAAAGCATGATTTTAATTAAATTGTGTGGTACTTTACAACTTCCAATCATATGATGATGTGGTACTTTATCAGACTATATTTCTTTATTTCTTTGTGGTAACGTGCTTGTCTTCTTGGGATTGGTGCTAACATTTTGCTTCTGGTGAGAGAAGAAGCAAAGGAGTATTGTATGCCAACAGAGTGAAGCTGTGCTGAGACCAGCATTAGTAGTAACCAGGTAGTAGCCAGTCATGTGACTCCCCTCTTTTCATCATTCTTGATAAGCTAATTCTTTGTTTTCGGTAAGTACTGCTTGATTTGTTTCTAACTTCAGAATATCTGCCTAAATACTTAATCCTTAAATTGTCAGGGTCTACGTATTAGTTTCCCCTCAAGTGATTAGCAGTGCTCTGTACAGACTCAGACACCTTGACTGATATTTTCCCTGTAAAGGCACAATTGAAATTTCTTCAATATGTAGTTGCACACAGGACAGCTAGCTTGCAGTGACAAGCACTGTCCTCATAGTTGCAAACTGGATACTCCTAACAGTGACTGATATTCTCACTCCAACAGTCTAATCAATAAAAAAAGGGTCTGTTGCCATGGATATGAACTTTCCTACTGTCTCTGTTACCAGCTTGTTGGATATGGACATCCTGAGGCAATGTAGAAATTGCCTCATGTTTACTGACAACCAGTTAATTCTCAAACAAACTGATATGGTATGTGAGAAATGTATTTATATGTCACTGGAAGCAAAGCTCTCACATAAACGTTCTCCTAATGTCGATAAGTTTGTCAGTAGTACACATGCTGTACCCATCACACACAATTCAAAGCAGACATATAGACCCACATATACTGAGGCACTTACATGTAACCTTCCTAAACCACAAAGCCCTCCTAGACAAAAAAGTACACATAAGAAATACCCACAGCAGCCCCAAAAGCACTCTTTCAAAATGACACCCACATCAACACATAGAGCTACATCTTGTGGAGCCACTACCTCTAAGCCCATAAGGCAAGTCACCACACAATCAAACATTCTAGTCATTGGAGACTCCATTGTGAGACACACTGATGTCCCTCTCACCAGGCTGAGTAAGAAGAAAGTTGCTTATCAGGGGCTAGGATCCACCACATTACGCATGCACTTAGGTCATTGGATCACAGTTACCAATATGACTCAGTCATAGACCATGTGGGAGAAAATGATCTGAGGCATGCCTCCCTAAACTATATGAAGAGAGACATCATAGGCTCTCGGAATAAGTGTCTCAGGCTGGTATGAGCCTAGCATTGAGCAGCATTTTACCTTCTCCAAGGATGATGCCACACTATGAACAAAACATGATTGACTTTAATAATTGGCTTAGTTTCTGGTGTCATTTTAAGGGGGTGCAATATTTGTCATCATGGAAAGAGATGGTCAACAGACCACACTGCTTTGCCAGGATGGTCTGCACCTCTCTCCTCTAGGCTTTTGAATATTAGCTAAAACATTGTCTTCCTCATACTGCCTTTTTAGGCAATGCCAAACTGAAAGTAATTTTGACATAGCAAATCAAAACCAAGAAAATCTAAAGATATTACTGCTCAATGCTAGGAGCCTAAACAAAAAACTCCACTCCCTGGAAGCTCTCTTTTCCCTAGAGAATGCTGATGTCTGCGTGGTCTCTAATACGTGGTTTAAAGTTGCGGACAGCACACCAACAGTGCAGGGTTATAATGCCTTCCACACATTTAGACCAGCTATTTCACAGGCAGGGACTAAAGGTGGAGGTGTCTCTATTTACATCAAAAATAAATATACTTCAAGGCTGGTCAGACAGGACAATGCACTTGAGCTGCTCCATGTTCAAATCACCATAGGTAAAATCCAGTACCGCTTCCTTGCAAGCTATAGGTCCCCCACTATGACCCAGGAAACCCATGCTATGTAGTTAAACTTATTAGAAATACTAACCATCCAACCCAATACCATATTCATGGGTTACTTTAATTACCCCACTATTAACTAGGAATCCTATACAAGATCAAACATACATGCACAGAGATTCCTGGATCAATATGCCAAACAGGGGTGCAACCATGCTGGATCTGATCCTCACTAAAATGGGAGACTGCTGCATACCCCATACTGTAATGCCCTCCCTGGTAAGGTAAGACCACAAAATGGTCTCCTTTGAAGTAAAAATAAAACCTGGACCCCCAGCTAAACCGGGAATATTCAGGAACTATTCTAAGGCTAGCATCCTGCTTTTAGGTGAGAACCCGGAAAATTTTCAAGCCCCTATAAACCCTGAGAACACTTCTGATTATGCAGAACTGTTCACAGAAACCCTGTACAACCGTGTTAATAGCTGCATAGAGGCAGCTGTACCCACCAGGAAGAAGTACAGAACTAACTCAAAAAGCAAGCCACTCTTGTGGAATCATAAAATCAATCAGATGTATAACAGGCGGAAGAAAATCATGGCAAAAGTTAGGAGATGCAGCACCCAGCAAGATAAAAGCACCCTCATTAAACTAAATAAACAACTCAGATGACAAGTAAAGTCTACCAAAGCCAGATTTGAGGTAAGTTTGGCCTCCCAGGCCAAGGACAACCACAAAGCATTCTTTAGCTATGTCCACAACCTCAAAGGCAATACACAATTGTGTGCAGAACTCATTGTAAATGGAGCCACTTATACTGAGCCAGAATATATAGCAAACCTACTGGCTGATAAATTCAGCTCCAACTTTATCCCTCTCTCCCCCTCAACCTTTCCTCAGGAAATATCATTAAATATAACTCCCCCCAATTATCACTAGGGAACAGGTCCTTCATGCTCTCTCTAAGAACACTGCATCAATGGGCCCAAACAATATCTCAGGATGCCTTCTAAATGGCATGAAACATGACCTATTATGGCCTCTGGAATTACTAGCCTACAAACAGGCTTTGTGCCTCATGAATTGAAAAGGCAGCAGTCATCCCTCTACACAAAGGTGGGCCATCTACAGACTCTGGAAACTACAGACCCATAAGTCTCACTAGTCTTATATGTAAAGCCATGGAAAGAATTATCATGGAGATGATCAATAGAGATATATTAAACCTCCAGACACTGGACCCAACCCAGTTTGGTTTTGTCAAGGTCAGATCATGCCTACTTAACCTGATGGACTTCTTTGAGAAGGTCACCAAAGCAATGGATAATGGCAAAATTGTTCACACTGCCTACCTTGACCTGGCCAAGGCATTTGACACAATACCCCACTCTGGCATTATTGACAAACTCCAGAGGTTAGGTACAAACCCGTATGTCACCCGGAGGATAGCTAACTGGCTCACAGATAAAACCCAGGATGTTAGAATTGGGGAGTCCCTCAGGGATCAGTCCTTGGACCACTCCTTTTTGGCATTTACTTATCAGAAGTCAAGTCCCAGGTAGCAGATAATGTGTCTGGAGGTAACTAACATCATAATTTCAAGTCCCAGGTTGCAGGTAATGTGTCTGGAGGTGACTAACATTGTACTTTCAAGTCCCAGGTAGCAGGTAATGTGTCTGCAGGTGACCAACATCATACTTTCAAGTCCCAGGTAGCAGGTAATGTGTCTGGAGGTGACTAACATCATACTTTCAAGTCCCAAGAAGCAGGTAATGTGTCTGGAGGTGACTAACATCGTACTTTCAAGACCCAGGTAGAGGGTAATGTGTCTGGAGGTGACTAACTTCGTACTTTCCAGTCCCAGGAAGAGGGTAATGTGTCTGGAGGTGACTAACATCATACTTTCAAGTCCCAGGTAGCAGGTAATGTGTCTGTAGGTGAATAAAATCTCACTTTCAAGTCCCAGGTAGGAGGTAATGTCTCTAGAGGTGACTAACATTGTACTTTCAAGTTCCAGGTAGCAGGTAATGTGTCTAGAGGTGACTGACATCATACTTTCAAGTCCCAGATAGCAGATAATGTGTCTGCAGGTGACTAACATCATACTTTCATGTCCCAGGTAGCAGGTAATGTGTCTGGAGGTGAATAACAATGTACTTTAAAGTCCCAGGTTGCAGGTAATGTGTCTGGAGGTGACTAACATTGTACTTTCAAGTCCCAGGTAGCAGGTAATGTGTCTAGAGGTGACTAACATCATACTTTCAAGTCCCAGGTAGAGGGTAATGTGTCTGGAGGTGACTAACATCGTATTTTCTAGTCCCAGCTAGAGGGTAATGTGTCTGGAGGTGACTAACATCGTACTTTCAAGTCCCAGGTAGAGAATAATGTGTCTGCAGGTGACTAACATCATACTTTCAAGTCCCAGGTAGAGGGTAATGTGTCTGGAGGTGACTAACATCGTACTTTTAAGTCCCACGTAGAGGGTAATGTGTCTGGAGGTGAATAACATCATACTTTCAAGTCCCAGGTAGCAGGTAATGTATCTGGAGGTGACTAACATCATACTTTCAAGTCCCAGGTATCAGGTAATGTGTCTGGAGGTGACTAACATCGTACTTTCAAGTCCCAGGTAGCATGTAATGTGTCTGGAGGTGACTAACATCATATTTTCAAGTCCCAGGTAGCAGGTAATGTGTCTGGATGTGACTAACATCGTACTTTCAATTCCCAGGACGCAGGTAATGTGTCTGGACGTGATTAACATCGTACTTCCAAGTCCCAGGTAGTAGGTAATGTGTCTGCAGGTGACTAACATCATAATTTTAAGTCCCAGGTAGCAGTAATGTGTCTGGAAGTGACTAACATCATACTTTCAAGTCCCAGGTAGCAGGTAATGTGTCTGGATGTGACTAACATCGTACTTTCAAGTCCCAGGTAGAGGGTAATGTGTCTAGAGGTGACTACCATCATACTTTCAAGTCCCGGGTAGCAGGTAATGTGTCTGGAGGTGACTTACATCGTACTTTCAAGTCCCGGGTAGAGAGTAATGTGTCGGGAGGTGACTAACATCATACTTTCAAGTCCCAGGTAGAAGGTAATGTGTCTGGAGGTGACTGACATCATACTTACAAGTCCTAGGTAGCAGGTAATGTGTCTGCAGGTGACTAACATTGTACGTTCAAGTCCCAGGTAGAGAGTAATGTGTCTGCAGGTGACTAACATCATACTTTCAAGTCCCAGGTAGAGAGTAATGTGTCTGAAGGTGACTAACATCATACTTTCAAGTCCCAGTTAGAGGGTAATGTGTCTGGAGGTGACTAACATCGTACTTTTAAGTCCCCAGGTAGAGGATAATGTGTCTGCAGGTAACTAACATCATACTTTCAAGTCCCAGGTAGCAGGTAATGTGTCTGCAGGTGACTAACATGGTACTTTTACGTCCCAGGTAGCAGTTAATGTGTCTGGAGGTGACTACCATCGTACATTCAAGTCCCAGGTAGAGGGTAATGTGTCAGGAGGTGACTAACATCATACTTTCAAGTCCCAAGTAAAGAGTAATGTGTCTGGAGTTGACTAACATCATACTTTCAAGTCCCAGGTAGCAGGTAATGTGTCTGGAGGTGACTAACATCATACTTTCAAGTCCTAGGTAGCAGGTGATGTGTCTGGAGGTGACTAACATCATACTTTCAAGTCCCAGGTAGCAGGTAATGTCTCTGGAGGTGAGTAACATCATACTTTCAAGTCCCAGGTAGCAGGTAATGCGTCTGGAGGTGACTAACATCGTACTTTCAAGTCCCAGGTAGCAGGTAATATGTCTGGAGGTGACTAACATCGTACTTTCAAGTCCCAGGTAGCAGGTAATGTGTCTGCAGGTGACTTACATCGTACTTTCAAGTCTCAGGTAGCAGGTAATGTGTCTGGAGGTGACTACCATCGTACTTTCAAGTCCCAGGAAGCAGGTAATGTGTCTGCAGGTGACTAACATCGTACTTTTAAGTCCCAGGTAGCAGGTAATGTGTCTGGAGGTGACTAACATTGTATTTTCATGTCCCAGGTAGCAGGTGATGTGTCTGGAGGTGACTAACATCGTACTTTCAAGTCCCAGGTAGAGGGTAATGTGTCTGGAGGTGACTAACATCATACTTTCAAGTCTCAAGTAGAGAGTAATGTGTCTGGAGGTGACTAACATCATACTTTCAAGCCCCAGGTATCAGGTAATGTGTCTGGAGGTGACTAACATCATACTTTCAAGTCCCAGGTAGCAGGTGATGTGTCTGGAGGTGAATAACATCATACTTTCAAGTCCCAGGTAGCAGGTAATGTATCTGGAGGTGACTAACATTGTACTTTCAAGTCCCAGGTAGCAGGTAATGTGTCTGGAAGTGACTAACATCATACTTTCAAGTCCCAGGTAGCAGATAATGTGTCTAGAGGTGATTAACATCATACTTTCAAGTCCCAGGTAGCAGGTAATGTGTCTGGATGTCACTAACATCGTACTTTCAAGTCCCAGGTAGCAGGTAATGTGTCTGGATGTGACTAACATCGTACTTTCAAGTCCCAGGTAGTAGGTAATGTGTCTGCAGGTGACTAACATCATAATTTTAAGTCCCAGGTCGCAGTAATGTGTCTGGATGTGACTAACATCATACTTTCAAGTCCCAGGTAGAGGGTAGTGTGTCTGGAGGTGACTAACATCGTACTTTCAAGTCCCAGGTAGCAGGTAATGTGTCTGGATGTGACTAACATCATACTTTCAAGTCCCAGGTAGAGGGTAATGTGTCTGGAGGTGACTAACATTGTACTTTCAAGTCCTGGGTAGCAGGTAATGTATCTGGAGGTGACTTATATCGTACTTTCAAGTCCCGGGTAGAGAGCAATGTTTCTGGAGGTGACTAACATCATACTTTCAAGTCCCAGGTAGAGGGTAATGTGTCGGCAGGTGACTAACATCATACTTTCAAGTCCCAGGTAGCAGGTAATGTGTCTGCAGGTGACTAACATCGTACGTTCAAGTCCCAGGTAGAGAGTAATGTGTCTGCAGGTGACTAACATCATACTTTCAAGTCCCAGGTAGAGGGTAATGTGTCTGGAGGTGACTAACATCATACTTTCAAGTCCCAGGTAGCAGGTAATGTGTCTGGAGGTGACTAACATAGTACTTTCAAGTCCCAGGTAGTAGGTAATGTGTCTGGACGTGACTAACATCGTACTTTCAAGTCCCAGGTAGCAGGTAATGTGTCTGGAGGTGACTAACATCGTACTATCAAGTCCCAGGTATAGCAGGTAATGTGTCTGGAGGTGACTAACATCGTACTTTCAAGTCCCAGGTAGAGGGTAATGTGTCTGCATGTGACTAACATCGTATTTTCAAGTCCCAGGTAGAGGGTAATGTGTCTGGAGGTGAATAACATCGTACTTTCAAGTCCAAATAGAGAGTAATGTGTCTGCAGGTGACTAACATCATACTTTCAAGTCACAGGTAGAGAGTAATGTGTCTGGAGGTGACTAACATCGTACTTTTAAGTCCCAAGCAGAGGGTAATGTGTCTGGAGGTGAATAACATTATACTTTCAAGTCCCAGGTAGCAAGTAATGTATCTGGAGGTGACTAACATCGTACTTTGAAGTCCCAGGTAGCAGGTAATGTGTCTGGAGGTGACTAACATCGTACTTTCAAGTCCCAGGTAGCAGGTAATGTGTCTGGAGGTGACTAACATCATACTTTCAAGTCCCAGGTAGCAGGTAATGTGCCTGGATGTGACTAACATCATACTTTCAAGTCCCAGGTAGCAGGTAATGTGTCTGGATGTGACTAACATCGTACTTTCAAGTCCCAGATAGTAGGTAATGTGTCTGCAGGTGACTAACATCATAATTTTAAGTCCCAGGTAGCAGTAATGTGTCTGGGGGTGACTAACATCATACTTTCAAGTCCGAGGTAGCAGGTAATGTGTTTGGATGTGACTAATATCATACTTTCAAGTCCCAGGTAGAGGGTAATGTGTCTGGAGGTGACTAACATCGTACTTTCAAGTCCCATGTAGCAGGTAATGTGTCTGGAGGTGACTAACATCGTACTTTCAAGACCCGGGTAGCAGGTAATGTGTCTGGAGGTGACTTACATCGTAATTTCAAGTCCCAGGTAGAGAGTAATGTGCCTGCAGGTGACTAACATCGTACTTTCAAGTCCCAGGTAGAGGGTAATGTGTCTGGAGGTGACTAACATCATACTTTCAAGTCCCAGGTAGCAGGTAATGTGTCTGGAGGTGACTAACATCATACTTTCAAGTCCCAAGTAGAGAGTAATGTATCTGGAGGTGACTAACATCTCAATTTCAAGTCCCACGTAGCAGGTAATGTGTCTGGAGATGACTAACATCATACTTTCAAGTCCCAGGTAGCAGGTAATGTGTCTGCAGGTGACTAACATCATACTTTCAAGTCCCAGGTAGAGGGTAATGTGTCTGCTGGTGACTAACATCGTGCTTCCAAGTCCCAGGTAGAGGGTAATGTGTCTGGAGTTGACTAACATCATACTTTCAAGTTCCAGGTAGAGGGTAATGTGTCTGCAGGTGACTAACATCATACTTTCAAGTCCCAGGTAGCAGGTAATGCATCTGCAGGTGACGAACATCATACTTTCAAGTCCCAGGTAGCAGGTAATGTATCTGCAGGTGACTAACATCGTACTTTTAAATCCCAGGTAGCAGGTAATGTGTCTGGAGGTGACTAACATCGTACTTTCATGTCCCAGGTAGCAGGTAATGTGTCTGGAGGTGACTAACATCATACTTTCAAGCCCCAGGTAGCAGGTGATGTGTCTAGAGGTGACTAACATCATACTTTCAAGTTCCAGGTAGCAGGTAATGTGTCTGGAGGTGACTAACATTCTACTTTCAAGTCCCAGGTAGCAGGTAATGTGTCTGGATGTGACTACCATCGTACTTTCAAGTCCCAGGTAGCAGGTAATGTGTCTGGAGGTGACTAACATTGGACTTTCAAGTCCTAAGTAGCAGGTAATGTGTCTGGAGGTGACTAACATCGTACTTTCAAGTCCCAGGTAGAGGGTAATGTGTCTGCAGGTGACTAACATCATACTTTCAAGTCCCAGGTAGCAGGTAATGTGCCTGGATGTGACTAACATCATACTTTCAAGTCCCAGGTAGCAGGTAATGTGTCTGGATGTGACTAACATCGTACTTTCAAGTCCCAGATAGTAGGTAATGTGTCTGCAGGTGACTAACATCATAATTTTAAGTCCCAGGTAGCAGTAATGTGTCTGGGGGTGACTAACATCATACTTTCAAGTCCGAGGTAGCAGGTAATGTGTTTGGATGTGACTAATATCATACTTTCAAGTCCCAGGTAGAGGTAATGTGTCTGGAGGTGACTAACATCGTACTTTCAAGTCCCATGTAGCAGGTAATGTGTCTGGAGGTGACTAACATCGTACTTTCAAGACCCGGGTAGCAGGTAATGTGTCTGGAGGTGACTTACATCGTAATTTCAAGTCCCAGGTAGAGAGTAATGTGCCTGCAGGTGACTAACATCGTACTTTCAAGTCCCAGGTAGAGGGTAATGTGTCTGGAGGTAACTAACATCATACTTTCAAGTCCCAGGTAGCAGGTAATGTGTCTGGAGGTGACTAACATCATACTTTCAAGTCCCAAGTAGAGAGTAATGTATCTGGAGGTGACTAACATCTCAATTTCAAGTCCCACGTAGCAGGTAATGTGTCTGGAGATGACTAACATCATACTTTCAAGTCCCAGGTAGCAGGTAATGTGTCTGCAGGTGACTAACATCATACTTTCAAGTCCCAGGTAGAGGGTAATGTGTCTGCTGGTGACTAACATCGTGCTTCAAGTCCCAGGTAGAGGGTAATGTGTCTGGAGTTGACTAACATCATACTTTCAAGTTCCAGGTAGCAGGTAATGTGTCTGCAGGTGACTAACATCATACTTTCAAGTCCCAGGTAGCAGGTAATGCATCTGCAGGTGACGAACATCATACTTTCAAGTCCCAGGTAGCAGGTAATGTATCTGCAGGTGACTAACATCGTACTTTTAAATCCCAGGTAGCAGGTAATGTGTCTGGAGGTGACTAACATCGTACTTTCATGTCCCAGGTAGCAGGTAATGTGTCTGGAGGTGACTAACATCATACTTTCAAGTCCCAGGTAGCAGGTGATGTGTCTAGAGGTGACTAACATCATACTTTCAAGTTCCAGGTAGCAGGTAATGTGTCTGGAGGTGACTAACATTCTACTTTCAAGTCCCAGGTAGCAGGTAATGTGTCTGGATGTGACTACCATCGTACTTTCAAGTCCCAGGTAGCAGGTAATGTGTCTGGAAGTGACTAACATTGGACTTTCAAGTCCTAAGTAGCAGGTAATGTGTCTGGAGGTGACTAACATCATACTTTCAAGTCCCAGGTAGAGGGTAATGTGTCTGCAGGTGACTAACATCGTATTTTCAAGTCCCAGGTAGAGGGTAATGTGTCTGGAGGTGACTAACATCGTACTTTCAAGTCCCAGGTAGAGAGTAATGTGTCTGCAGGTGACTAACATCATACTTTCAAGTCCCAGGTAGAGGGTAATGTGTCTGGATGTGACTAACATTGTACTTTTAAGTCCCAAGTAGAGGGTAATGTGTCTGCAGGTGACTAACATCGTACTTTCAAGTCCCAGGTAGAGGGTAATGTGTCTGGAGGTGACTAACATCATACTTTCAAGTCCCAGGTAGAGGGTAATGTGTCTGGAGGTGACTAACATCATACTTTCAAGTCCCAGGTAGCAGGTAATCGGTCTGCAGGTGACTAACATTGTACGTTCAAGTCCCAGGTAGAGAGTAATGTGTATGAAGGTGATTAACATCGTACTTTCAAGTCCCAGTTAGAGGGTAATTTGTCTGGAGGTGACTAACATCGTACTTTTAAGTCCCCAGGTAGAGGGTAATGTGTCTGCAGGTGACTAACATCATACTTTCAAGTCCCACGTAGCAGGTAATGTGTCTGCAGGTGACTAACATGGTACTTTTACATCCCAGGTAGCAGGTAATGTGTCTGGAAGTGACTAACATCGTACTTTCAAGTCCCAAGTAGAGGGTAATGTGTCTGGAGGTGACTAACATCGTACTTTCAAGTCCCAGGTAGAGAGTAATGTGTCTGGAGGTGACTAACATCATACTTTCAAGTCCCAGGTAGCAGGTAATGTGTCTGGAGGTGACTAACATCATACTTTCAAGTCCCAGGTAGCAGGCAATGTGTCTGGAGGTGACTAACATCGTACTTTCAAGTCCCAGGTAGCAGGTAATGTGTCTGGAGGTGACTAACATCATACTTTCAAGTCCCAGGTAGCAGGCAATGTGTCTGGAGGTGACTAACATCGTACTTTCAAGTCCTAGGTAGCAGGTAATGTGTCTGGAGGTGACTAACATCGTACTTTCAAGTCCCAGGTAGCAGGTAATGTGTCTGGAGGTGACTAAAATCGTACTTTCAAGTCCCAGGTAGCAGATAATGTGTCTGCAGGTGACTAACATCATACTTTAAAGTCCCAGGTAGCAGGTAATGTGTCTGCAGGTGACTAACATCGTACTTTCAAGTCCCAGGTAGCAGGTAATGTGTCTGGAGGTGACTACCACCGTGCTTTCAAGTCCCAGGTAGAGGGTAATGTGTCTGGAGGTGACTAACATCGTACTTTCAAGTCCCAGGTAGAGAGTAATGTGTCTGGAGGTGACTAACATCATACTTTCAAGTCCCAGGTAGCAGGTAATGTGTCTGGAGGTGACTAATATCGTACTTTCAACTCCCAGGTAGCAGGTAATGTGTCTGGAGGTGACTAACATCGTACTTTCAAGTCCCAGGTAGCAGGTAATGTGTCTGAAGGTGACTAACATCGTACTTTCAAGTCCCAGGTAGGAGGTAATTTGTCTGGAGGTGACTAACATCATACTTTCAAGTCCCAGGTAGCAGGTAATGTATCTGGATGTGAATAACATTGTACTTTCAAGTCCCAGGTAGAGGGTAATGTGTCTGCAGGTGACTAACATCATACTTTCAAGTCCCAGGTAGCAGGTAATGTGTCTGGAGGTGACTAACATCGTACTTTCAAGTCCCAGGTAGCAGGTAATGTGTCTGGAGGTGACTAACATCATACTTTCAAGTCCCAGGTAGAGAGTAATGTGTCTGGAGGTGACTAACATCATACTTTCAAGTCCCAGGTAGCAGGTAATGTGTCTGGAGTTGACTAACATCGTATTTTCAAGACCCAGATAGAGAGTAATATGTCTGTAGGTGACTAACATCTTACTTTCCAGTCCCAGGTAGCAGGTAATGTGTCTGGAGATGACTAACATCATACTTTCAAGTTCCAGGTAGAGGGTAATGTGTCTGGAGGTGACTAACATCGTACTTTCATGTCCCAGGTAGCAGGTAATGTGTCTGGAGGTGACTAACATCATACTTTCAAGTCCACAGGTAGAGGGTAATGTGTCTGGAGGTGACTAACATCGTACTTTCAAGTCCCAAGTAGAGATTAATGTGCCTGGAAGTGACTAATATCATACTTTCAAGTCCCAGGTAGCAGGTAATGTGTCTGGAGGTGACTAACATCGTACTTTCAAGTCCCAGGTAGCAGGTGATGT
Organism: Protopterus annectens; assembly: GCF_019279795.1. Classification (NCBI taxonomy): domain Eukaryota; kingdom Metazoa; phylum Chordata; order Ceratodontiformes; family Protopteridae; genus Protopterus; species Protopterus annectens. The sequence continues at coordinate 42,598,596 of NC_056735.1, forward strand.
GCCTGAAGGTGACTAACATCATACTTTCAAGTCCCAGGTAGCAGGTAATGTGTCTGGAGGTGACTAACATTGTACTTTCAAGTCCCAGGTAGCAGGTAATGTGTCTGGAGGTGACTAACATCGTACTTTCAAGTCCCAGGTAGCAGGTAATGTGTCTGGAGGTGACTAACGTCGTACTTTCAAGTCCGAGATAGCAGGTAATGTGTCTGGAGGTGACTAACATCGTACTTTCAAGTCCCAGGTAGCAGGCAATGTGTCTGCAGGTGACTAACATCGTACTTTCAAGTCTCAGGTAGCAGGTAATGTGTCTGCAGGTGACTAACATCATTCTTTCAAGTCCCAGGTAGCAGGTAATGTGTTGGAGGTGACTAACATCGTACTGTCAAGTCCCATGTAGAGGGTAATGTTTCTGGAGGTGACTAACATCATACTTTAAAGTCCCAGGTAGAGAGTAATGTGTCTGGAGGTGACTAACATCATACTTTCAAGTCCCAGGTAGCAGGTAATGTGTCTGGAGGTGACTAATATCATACTTTCAAGTCCAAGGTAGCAGGTAATGTGTCTGCAGGTGACTAACATCGTACGTTCAAGTCCCAGGTAGAGAGTAATGTGTCTGCAGGTGACTAACATCGTACTGTCAAGTCCCAGGTAGAGAGTAATGTGTCTGAAGGTGACTAACATTGTACTTGTAAGTCCAAGTGTTAGAAAAATGTGTATTTGAATACATGAGAAATGCTAGTTTAAAAGCAAAGTAGTATATAATGCATTTTATTCTATTAATCATATAGCAGTAAAATTAATTCATGTCTAAATGTGAAGTAGTTTTGAAACTGCAGTGTGGCTTGAAGCAAAAGCTGATCTCTGACCCTGGCAGAATGCTAGCTTAGCAAGTTTTAATGTTTATGCTTTTCATAAGTGATTATCTGCTGGGTCAGGAAATTAAATGTGTGAAATAATGAAATCTTCTGCTTTTTCCTGTTGGGATGATCTGGCCTTGTATATATGTTACTTAGATAGCACGCAGCTGTGTAAGAAAGTGTAACAGAGAACAAAGACACACATTAAAAGACTGAAGCTGCTATTGTATTCGAACTGATATGAAACCTTGAACAAGTAACTTTACAGAAAGACATTATGACTGACCAGCTGGATAGCAAGGCCGTATTGTATCTAAAGGAAAAGTTTTTTTTAAATATACAGCATCAGCAAGACTTAATGAATGAAGAATTGTAAGCTAAAGTGATGTAGATGCCCTGTGACATGTCACGTCAGTAAGGTGGGCATAGCTTGAATGTTAAACCTATATAAAATTGTGTGCTTCCTGTTTCATGTCAGACAAAATTCTGTACTTGTATGGTTTTTTTGCCTCCTGGTGTACACTAGTAAACTTTTGAATCTGAACCTCCTGTGTATTGAATTATTAATTTTATTTAACAGTTTGGTCATTCGCAAGACGGAATTCCCTTGGTAAGCTGCAGATCAGAGCATATCGGTGGTCGAATACTGCGCAGGAGAAGTTACCGAAATGGTTCTTCTTGAGTGAAAAGAGCTCCGACTGAATTGTCGTGTGTAAAGAGGCTGGCCACTTTCTGATCTGTGGCCGAAAAGCTGAACTTGAACGATTTTCAATACCAGAGGCTCCGGTAGGAAGAATTTGCCTTTTTTCTGTTTTAGATCAGGGACTAGGTTACAGTATATTGTTGTCAAGATTTGTTTTGCAGATCAGGGACAAAAGGAAGTACTGTATATTTGGTCATAGATCAGGGTAACAGAATAAGGTAGGCAGTTATTCTAGATAAACTGTGAACAGGAACTAAGAACTTGATATCACGTGATAAAAAAGGGTTATGTAACATTTTCTTTGACATGGGTAATAAGTGCACTAAAACCTCGCGAGATCCGCCCCTAACCGAAGACGCAAAATACATGCAATTACAACGTTCTGATAACGTTAGGCATTATACGAAATGGGTTAATAAATATGAATTTGATGGTAAACTAGATAAACCTTCACTGTTTAAACTCCTTAAACAGCTTAAATCTGATGCAGGAGGTCAGGCAAAAAAGCAACGCCAACTAGGCATACCTTAAGCACACAGGTGGATTGAGGAAGCAAATCGTAGAGAACAGAAGCTTAAAAATTCAAAAACATTATTTTTAGACAAAGAGGATAATAACTTGGTAATAGCGACAGCTCCTCCTCCTCCTCCTCCCTTACCCCCTCCCTTACCTTTTTCAGGATATGAAGTGAGTGGACAAGCTGGTCTGCCTCCGCGTTATCCTGAAGTTTTAGCAAAACCACAATTATTTGTTAGAGATCCTATTGAGACTAGGTCCCGAACGCATAAAACACATAGGGAAACAGAATCATACCAAATAGAGAGAAATCTACAGGATGAGAGTGAGGAAGAAATATGCCCACTTATAGAAGTTCCAAATCCTCAGGCAGGACAGGAAGGGCAGGATCCAACACTCTTAGTATATAGACCATGGACACCGGAAGACATCCGGAAGGCTACTGAGGGAATCCCCCATCCGAAAGTTAATTTTACGAAATTTTTAGAAGATTTACAAGGCATGAGGTTAAGTTACCACTTGAATGGGGAAGAGGTAGAAAAAGTAGTAAGACAAATTATAGGTCCAGATTGGCACATGATTTGTGGCACCTGGAATCCTCGTAATGCAGAGCTTAGACCACTCCCACATAGTGACTTGAGAGGTAGACAACAGAGTGAAAGGTCTGACAGACCGAATCTCTGAGAAATGGAAACCTAGAGCAGACTGGACTTGCATTAATCAATGCATACAACAGGAAAATGAGACAATAGATGGATATTATGCTAGATTATTAGAATGTTTTAATAATCATAGCGGTATGTCGGTTCCTGAGAACCAAACAACTGATTCCCCATATGAACAACAATTAAAAATGCATTTTTGAAAGGTTGCATTGCACCTATTAGTAGCTTCATTACGAAGCATATGATAGATCATCGAACAGGGAGGCTACAAGCCTTACTCGAATACGCTAGACATGCTGAGAGACATTTTAATAGCAAAAAGAAAAAGAAGGTGCAAGTCTTCACTGCTGAAGACGGAGCTGAAGTATTTGTATTACAGTCAGGTAAAAAGGGCAAGAAAAATACCCAGGGAAACAAACAGTCTGACAAACGATCAGAAGATTTTGAAGAAAGGAAAAAGAGAGGTGAATGCTTCAAGTGCGGGAAAAAAGGACATCTAGCAAGGGATTATCGGTAAAACAAAAAGGTAATCACAGAAGATAAGGGAGATGAAGACTGACTATATGATAGCGAGAATACATCAAATAAAAGTCAGAAATCCACAGGAAAAGTTAATAAACAGAAAACACATGTAAATGTGATAGAAGGAGTAGAGGAAGTGCAAGTAGATATGGAAGATGAAGAAAGTGAAATTTTGGACTTAGCATTATTGAGCTTAGAGCTCTACTTGGCAGATACGAAACCGGAAGTTACACTTCTGGTGGAGGGAAGGGAAGTCAAATTCCTGTGTGACTCAGGAGCATCACGGACTTTGATACACCCCTCCAAGTTACCAGAACATTCAGAATCACCTGATTATATACTAGTAAAAGCTGCAAATGGACAGCTATACAGGGAACCACTTTCCCATGATATAGCAATAACTGACCCTGTTTCAGGTATGACCCAGAGAAGTAAAATAGTTGTTTCTGCAAAGTGTCCAGTAAACCTATTGGGAAGGGACCTTATGCAGATATTTGGCATAGCAGTAGTTCCAACTGTACAAGGTATGGAAGCACAGAGACAAATGGATACCTTTGTAGTGCGATCGGAGGGTGAAACCTTTTATTGGTACAACCAGGACCTAGTCACGACTGGTCCAGGGGCAGTGACCGAGGAGCTGATGAACGTAGCCATCAGTAAAGCCCCCTCCCTTGACACTGATCAACAGCATTTGTTACACTGTACTCTATACTACTGTACTACACCAGGACCTGATAGAGAGTATGAGCAAGAGTTATTCAAGAATCGTGCAACTAGATTGGTTTTGCGTACTTTGTACTGGGATACTGAGGGGAACAGTGTAGTTAGCTGTTCATTACCTCAAGAATTCCTTGCATTGTATAGATCAAATCGGTTGCCACATGTCAGCTTGACAAAGAACAAAAGTGTTAAATGGGCAGATTTAGGAGAAAAAGTAACAAGATGGGAGAAACAGACTGATTTAGAACTGTCAGAACATGGCGGATGGTACAAGATTTACAAGCTGTAAATAATGCAGTAATACCTAGACACCCACGGTGCCAGACCCACATACCTTGTTAAACGATTTAGAACCACAACAGAAGTATTTTTCTGTGGTAGATATTAGCAATGCCTTCTTTTCAATACCTATACATCCTGATCGTCAATATTGGTTTGCATTTACATTTCAGGGTAAAAGGTATACGTATACTCGACTACCGCAGGGATATTGTGAGAGCCCAACAATATTTGCACAAGAAATGGCTAGCAACCTGGCAGGGTTTACTCCACCAGGAGGTAGTCAAATTCTACTTTACGTAGATGACATCCTGCTAGCAGCCCCCACCAGCAACAGTGCAGGGAGGATACTGTAGCATTATTGAAATTTTTAGCAACACAAGGACACAAAGTAAACAAAAGTAAGTTACAACTTTGGAGAAAACAAGTTAGATACCTTGGATATGTAATATCCAATGAAGGTAGAATACTAGATGAGGAAAGAAAAACAGCAATTTTGCAAGCACCCAAGCCAACGACCAAGAAAGAGATGATGTCTTTCTTAGGTACAACTAATTTGTGTCGGAGCTGGATGCCAAATTATGCTTTGGAATCTGCTCCACTGACTGACTTGATATATAAGACACCAATGGCAGCACAAGATATCTTACAATGGTCAACCAAAGCAGAAATGGCTTTCTGCAGGTTGAAGCAGTTAATAGCTTCTTCATTAGTTTTAGGACTTCCAAATTATCACAAACGGTTCTTTCAGACCGTAGATTGTAAGCAAAGGTATATGACGTCAGTATTGACACAACAACATGGGGACAAGCAATGCCCCATAGCTTACTATTCATCACAGTTAGACCCAGTGGCGCGATCTTTGCCTCACTGTGTACAAGCAGTAGTTGCAGCCGCAATGGCAGTACAGGCTTCGGCCTCAGTGGTGTTATTCCATCCTCTCACATTGAGAGTGCCTCATGCAGTTGCAATAATTTTACTACAAGAGAAAATGGCATACCTTTCTCCTGCTAGACATCTTTCATGTATGACTATACTGCTGAGCCAACCTCATATGACAATTGAACGATGTACGACATTGAATCCATCAACGTTACTTCCAACTCCTGTGGAGGGCACACCACACAGCTGCCTGCAGGAAATTGAACAGTTAGCTTTACCTAGACAAGATCTTACAGATATGCCCTTGGATAATGCCAAGGTGACATATTATGTGGACGGCTCATGCAGAAGGGGTCCTACAGGGAAGAATCTGGTGGGGTATGCAATAGTTACAGACACTGAAATTTTAGAAGTTCAATCCTTACCACACAACTTATCTGCACAAGCAGCAGAGTTGATAGCTTTGATGAGAGCATGTACTTTAGCAAAAAACAAGTGTGTGAACATATATACTGATAGTCAGTATGCTTTTTCTACAGTACATGTATTTGCACAACAATGGAAAAATAGAGGAATGATAACATCCAGTGGAAAACCTATTAATCATGCGCAATTTATTTTGGAGTTATTAGAATCTATTCAGTTACCTACCAAAGTAGCTATTTGTAAATGTGTAGCTCATACAAAACAACAAGATAAAATTTCGATAGGCAATGCTTGAGCTGATGCAGCTGCAAAGCAAGCAGCCTCAGACTCAGAAACTTTACTTTTAAATGAGGAATTACAACCCTCTGAAATTTTAGATTTAAACATGATAAAAACAATGCAGACGCTTACTACAAGAGCAGAAAAACAAAAATGGGTAAAACGAGGTGCAATTCTTGAGAATGGACTGTACATTTCCAAAGAAAGAAAACCAATATTACCATCTAATTTATTTAGATATGCAGCTTTGTTGAGCCATGGGCAGTGCCATGTCTCAACAGGGGGGATGGTACAGTTAGTAAATCGAATATTCCAAACATATGGATACATAAACTACACAAAAAAATTTTGTGCAGCTGTCATACTTGTAACAAGCATCACACACAAGGGACATTTAAAACCAAGCAAGGAAGTTTTCCTATACCACCATACCCGTTCCATACTATTTGTATGGATTTCATAGAATTGAATAAATGTGAAGGGAAAAAGTTTTGTTTAGTTATTGTAGACATGTTTTCTAAATGGGTAGAAGCTTTTCAAACCAAAAACCTGGATGCAGCAACAGTGGCAAAAGCCCTGATAAAAGAAGTAATCCCTAGATTTGGCATTCCGGAGAGGATTTATAGTGACAATGGCACACATTTTGTGAATCAAACGATTCACCAGCTTGGGAGATTTTTTGGTATCTCCTTGAAGAACCATTGTGCTTACCACCCACAGTCAGCAGGACTGGTGGAAAGGTACAATGGTATCCTAAAGAATAAACTTAGGAAGTTAGTAGAGGAGACCCAAAAGAATTGGATATACTGTCTGCCTTTAGCACTGCTGAGTATGAGAATGGTTCCAAATGTAAAGGGTTTGACTCCCTTTGAAATGGTTTTTGGGAGAGCATATTATGTGCCTCAGTGGAAAGCTCTCATGCCTGCAGAGCAAGAGGCTGACAGTTCATTAGCTAGTTATATGAGGAAACTGTTAACAAATAAATCTGTTTTGCAGTTTAACTCTTTTTCAGATAAGGAACAGACCAGACCGGTGGAAGCAGTCGTGGTTCCTGGGACATACGTTTGGGTGAAAGTGACGAAAAGGAAGAATTGGGCGAGTCCAAAGTGGGAGGGACCGTACCAGGTTCTGTTGGCAACGCCTACTGCAGTTAGAGTGGCTGAGAGGACGTCCTGGGTTCATTTGACGCATTGTAAACCGGTAAAGAACTTTCAACTTGATAAAAACTTTGTGACTGATACACAACCAGACTGAGATGGCCAAAAACAAAGTGAATAGAAGTTTAGATCAACCCCAGAGATGTTGCATAATCATTTTGTTGTGTGTACATTTATTAACTGTAATTGTGACAATTTTCCTCTTGCTGTGGTTTATCCTACACACAACCACACAAGTGAAAGTGGGAAGGCGTGATGAAACGTCTATAGACTGGCATCCAAATTTTAACACATACCTAGCCATGAAACGTGTGTATGCAGAGACTATGAACATTTCAAATTGCTGGGTTTGTACAGCTATACCAACAGCATATGGAGGACTGATAATGTCCGCTGTCCCTTTGGGGATAAATGAGACTTGGGAGAATTTACTTTTTGACAAAGGAACTGTGAGATCACAGGACAAAATAGCTTTATTTTTACCTATCACACAAAAAGGAGTTGTATGTTTCTACAAAAATGACACTCTCCAGGTGGGCTGGAGCAATTGTAACATAACTATTTCTTACCGATGTTATATTAAGAATAGTAATGGCAATACTTTTTGTAATACTAATTATGACTCGTATTTAAACTCATTGAAAACAACTATGAGTGACATTAAAAAAAATCCAGTTTTGTTTAAACAATTGTCAGTTATAGATCAGAAAATGTTTCATGCAGGGCTGATGCGTATTAGTACTAAAGTAGAAAACTGTTATTTTATTTGTGGGAAAAAGGCATATAAATGGTTACCTGAGAATTGGTCCGGCAGTTGTTTTTTGGGTTACTTGGTTCCGGCAATAAGACATACTGCAGAATTACCTTTGGGTAAGATACGAAACGTAAGAGAAACAGCTCGAAAATCCGAAGGTCCAGTTAAGAAACCTGTGAATCCAGTTGGGAAGATCGAAGCTGGTTGGAAAGACTATAATTCAGTAAAAGACAAAAGCGAATTGACTCATATGGACTTGAGTGACATGATTATATCCTGGGCAGGAATATTCCCAGCCTATGGAGCAGTCAAATCGATCTGGGAGCTGAGGAAGTTATCGAAACTTCTCGAAGTAATGAGTAATGCAACTTTTTCTGCCCTAGAACTAGTGACTGATGAACTGAATGCAATGAGAACTGTTGTGCTACAAAATCGGATGGCTCTTGACTTCACCCTAGCGGCGAGAGGTGGTACATGCGCGCTTATCAAACAAGAATGCTGTACATTTATTCCTGACAATCGTCATGAGATAAATAACCACCTAGAGGTAATTCAGCAAGCATCAGCCATGACTGAACCAGGCCCAAACCCACTGATGGACTTTTTACAGAATCTATTTGGGGGGGTGGGGTTCCATCCTAATGAATATTCTGATTGCCATTTGTGTGGGTATACTCCTAATAGGAGCATGTGTTTGCTGTGGAATTCCCTGCATGAAAAGATTAATCAAAGATTTTGTTGATGTATCTGTTACTGAAACTTTCTACCAAGATATTAAAATTGAAAGATTGATTTCAGATGACGCTTTTTCTGAAGTATAGATTAAATGACTCACCTAGCTGAAAATCCTGAGTGGAAAAGGCTAGGAGATGAAATGACACTATGCATACTTCAAAATAGAATAAAAGTATTAATAGGGGGAAAATGTTAGAAAAATGTGTATTTGAATACATGAGAAATGCTAGTTTAAAAGCAAAGTAGTATATAATGCATTTTATTCTATTAATCATATAGTAGTAAAATTAATTCATGTCTAAATGTGAAGTAGTTTTGAAACTGCAGTGTGGCTTGAAGCAAAAGCTGATCTCTGACCCTGGCAGAATGCTAGCTTAGCAAGTTTTAATGTTTATGCTTTTCATAAGTGATTATCTGCTGGGTCAGGAAATTAAATGTGTGAAATAATGAAATCTTCTGCTTTTTCCTGTTGGGATGATCTGGCCTTGTATATGTGTTACTTAGATAGCACGCAGCTGTGTGAGAAAGTGTAACAGAGAACAAAGACATACATTAAAAGACTGAAGCTGCTATTGTATTCGAACTGATATGAAACCTTGAACAAGTAACTTTATAGAAAGACATTATGACTGACCAGCTGGATAGCAAGGCCGTATTGTATCTAAAGGAAACGTTTTTTTAAATATACAGCATCAGCAAGACTTAATGAATGAAGAATTGTAAGCTAAAGTGAGGTAGATGCCCTGTGACATGTCACGTCAGTAAGGTGGGCATAGCTTGAATGTTAAACCTATATAAAATCGTGTGCTTCTTGTTTCATGTCAGACAAAATTCTGTACTTGTATGGTTTTTTGCCTCCTGGTGTACACTAGTAAACTTTTGAATCTGAACCTCCTGTGTATTGAATTATTAATTTTATTTAACACCAAGTTAGAGGGTAATGTGTCTAGAGGTGACTAACATTGTACTTTTAAGTCCCCAGGTAGAGGGTAATGTGTCTGCAGGTGACTAACATCATACTTTCAAGTCCCAGGTAGTAGGTAATGTGTCTGCAGGTGACTAACATGGTACTTTTACGTCCCAGGTAGCAGGTAATGTGTCTGGAGGTGACTAACATTGTACTTTCAAGTCCCAGGTAGAGGGTAATGTGTCTGGAGGTGACTAACATCATACTTTCAAGTCCCACGTAGAGAGTAATGTGTATGGAGATGACTAACATCATACTTTCAAGTCCCAGGTAGCAGGTGATGTGTCTGGAGATGACAAACATCATACTTTCAAGTCCCAGGTAGCAGGTAATGTGTCTGGAGGTGACTAACATCATACTTTCAAGTCCCAGGTAGCAGGTAATGTGTCTCCAGGTGACTAACATCGTACTTTCAAGTCCCAGGTAGCAGGTAATGTGTCTGGATGTGACTAACATCGTACTTTCAAGTCCCAGGTAGCAGGTAATGTGTCTGGATGTGACTAACATCGTACTTTCAAGTCCCAGGTAGTAGGTAATGTGTCTGCAGGTGACTAACATCATAATTTTAAGTCCCAGATAGCAGTAATGTGTCTGCAGGTGACTAACATCATAGTTTCAAGTCCCAGGTAGCAGGTAATGTGTCTGGATGTGACTAACATCCTACTTTCAAGTCCCAGGTAGAGGGTAATGTGTCTGGAGGTGACTAATGTCGTAATGTCAAGTCCTGGGTAGCAGGTAATGTGTCTGGAGGTGACTTACATCATACTTTCAAGTTCCGGGTAGAGAATAATGTGTCTGGAGGTGACTAACATCGTACTTTCAAGTCCCAGGTAGCAGGTAATGTGTCTGCAGGTGACTAACATCATACTTTCAAGTCCCAGGTAGCAGGTAATGTGTCTGGAGGTGACTAACATCCTACTTTCAAGTCCCAGGTAGCAGGTAATGTGTCTGGAGGTGACTAACATCGTACTTTCAAGTTCCAGGTAGCAGGTAATGTGTCTGGAGGTGACTAACATCGTACTTTCAAGTCCCAGGTAGCAGGTAATGTGTCTCCAGGTGACTAACATCGTACTTTCAAGTCCCAGGTAGCAGGTAATGTGTCTGCAGGTGACTAACATCGTACTTTCAAGTCCCAGGTAGCAGGTAATGTGTCTGGAGGTGACTAACATCGTACTTTCAAGTCCCAGGTAGCAGGTAATATGTCTGGAGGTGGCTAACATCGTACTTTCAAGTTCCAGGTAGAGGGTAATGTGTCTGCAGGTGACTAACATCATACTTTCAAGTCCCAGGTAGCAGGTAATGTGTCTGCATATGACTAACATCATACTTTCAAGTCCCAGGTAGCAGGTAATGTGTCTGCAGGTGACTAACATCATACTTTCAAGTCCCAGGTAGCAGGTAATGTGTCTGCAGGTGACTAACATCATACTTTCAAGTCCCAGGTAGAGAGTAATGTGTCTGGAGGTGACTAACATCGTACTTTCAAGTCCCAGGTAGCGGGTATTGCAGTAGGCCAAGAACCAAGTCAGCAACACTTAAGTCTTAGAAAAGTCCTTTGCTGGAATCAGGCCCTCTATTTGTGCTATGTTTATCACATGGGAAAATATGACTAAACAACTGCCAACACAGTCTGTTAATGTCAGTAATCAGCAAGAACCACGTCCAGAAAACACCTACTTGGCAAATGTGCCCTTAAATAATAATAACAATAAGGAAAAAAAACTAACCACTGCAAAGGACCTAAAGGTGACATATATATGGTGACTGCCTTAGTTTTAACCTAAATAAGCTTCAAAACTACTCCAGAGTAAATTAAGGATAGCATCCAGAATATATTCTAATGTTGTTATGTCTGGCAATCATCTGCATGTCAGTGACAACTGAAAACTTTCCATTTAATGATGTCCTCCATTGGAAACATATATATCATGAATAACAACTGGCTGAAAAAGGACTCACAACACCACAGGGAGCAGCTCAAGAATTACTTCAACTTGTAGACACATCACAATGTAAGATATCTGCAAGCGAAAAACTGAAAGAAAGGACACAGCTGATATGTAAATGCCCCAACAACATTACATTATCCATGTGTTTTGCAGAAAGAAGACCAAAATTGATCAAGTTAGACCAAAACTGAATAACAGCCTTGATGTTTTAGAATAAGGAAGTTATGGCTTAATGGGAACTGTGTCACTTCTGTGCCATTTCTTAAAACCAAACTGAAATACATCTCACAGATAACAAGAAATTAAGTGTCATCTGAGTTGCACTGTAACCACCTTTTCAGTGAATTTGTCAATAAATAGCATGTCATAAATCGGTCAGTAATTCTTCAGGCAAACCATTTAAAATTGTGTTTTTTAAAGGATAACAGTAACTCGGACATAATTTAAACTACATGGAAAAAATTCTTATCCTTAAACAGGACCTGACTATCTAGACAATAAATGGACCCATATCATCCAGGAAGAATTTAATGAGCAAGACTACAAGTCTATGGGAAATTATGAAAATTATACACATGTTCTTATCTGTCAATATATGAAAACTTGCAACACATAAAATCAAGAGGCACACTGGGTTACCTACACTGCCCGGAGAGGGGGACTACTGAGTGTTTCCTGCTTAATGAAATCAATCTCAGCTCACAATCAGAGGCAGACAATGCTTTGTATTTGATAAAACCCAATGTCCACAATTCACAATAGCTTGCCTGATTTTCTTGCCTGGTTCATTAGAGACAGAAAAAATCTCTCTACTGAGGAATATTGATTTCTTTAAGGAGACTTCTACCAATGTATTTATTTATTTATTTCCATTTGTTAACCAGGGAGTAGAAATGATGCACTTGGACATTTTTCTGACTCTGATTGGTTAAGCAACTTGCTCAGAATCACAATATTAGCAAAGGGAAGCCGAAACAAAATCAAATCCTGGGCTAATGGAGGTGGTTTAATCCTCTGTGATAACTTCCAGAAGAGTGAATAAGGGCATTCATCAAATCTAAGCTTATCCTGTTGAACTTGGTATGTCTCCAATCACACTCTAATCTATACTCTCACAAGAAATCAACGTTTATATTCAGGCCAAGGCTGCAACCCTGCCTGCGAGACAATATATACTCATATGAAGGTTAATCAGTCTACATCATTTATGATTACCTGATTTTGGGTGGCCACTAATTTGTCAAAGTCCTCAGCATTGCTTCCCATAAGAAGCCAGTCATGTAGGGGAATATGTCTTCTTCATAAAATCCTTGGCATGACCAGCTCAAGATCAAGAGATCCATAAATAATCAGCTCCACGTGAAAATGGAGCAGGTCATATTGTGACAAGGTGACCACAGCCAGCTAAAATATCAAGGCAAGTAAATGTCCTTTATTATGGGTAATGGTGGTAGTTACCTTAAGATACTTAATAATGCTTATAATGCAGACAAAGTACTTTACAAGAGATACCAACTTGTTGTCAATTCAGTTATTGAAATCACCCAGAATAAGCCAATTTGGATGTTTCAACAATGAGTAAACATGGATATTTGTAATGTCTTCCAGAAATGTAAGCCATTTGACAAAATGGGTGAAGGGTTATCTAAAGGTCCCTGTTCAAAAACAAACTCATGAATGAGTAGTGATTTATGTAGTAAAAAAAATAAATCCACCCTTCAAAAGCTTCAGTATGCCAGATGATGGAAAATGCAAGTGCATAAATATATGAAACAAGCATAGAAACTGCTAAAATCAGATTAAATAACTGTATAGTTAAGTAGTTCATTATTAGCTAGCAAAATGCATAAAGATATTTTTTAAACAAATACAATATGAATACTTATTGGGTGCTTTTAGTTATCCCAATCCCTAATATGCATTAGCACTGCATTGCAAAAACTATAATGAAAATATTAGCCATTCTCAAAATGGTTAAAAGATACCAATGATTTTTCATGCATAAAGAAGATCCCTTCTAATATCCCAGTAACCTCAAGCCTATGAAGAAAATATCTGTCACCAACATGAGAGTAATATCATTTAAAACTTTCTAGTTTCAGAACTGAAAGTTTTAAAACAGGTATAACCTCAGCAATTATTGATAAATATTGTAAATAAATGCCACAGAATAGCAGCTGAAAGCAAAGTATTTAACACATGACAGTTCAATTCAGCAACAAATGAAGCCTGAAATCGGAGATGATAACACCCGAACCATGGAAAATGAGTAAAAAAAAAAATCAAGAGTAAATCTTTAAAAGCTAGATAGCAAACATATTTTCTTGGCAAAGAAATGTCCCAAAATAAAAGTAAACAAAAGTGTTGTTAGATTTACTCTGCCAGAAACACAAAGAGCTCTAGAGGAGCGCGTACAGAGAAATGTTCCTTCCTTTAGTCTGGCACAAAAATTAAGCACAAAATCCAGGCAAATAAAAACATACAAACAAGTATTGACTTACTGTCTTGCATCCTTACAAACCAAAGACTGACATGTAGATATGCTCAAACTATGTAGATTCATGGGTAGATACTCCACATGCGGTCTAGGAGACCATTGAGAAGTCTGAACCAAATACCTAATTGTCTCAGCGCATTGTATTGTTAAGTGACTTGCTCTCCTCAAACTCGCCAGACTGCAAGCCCAGCTCTCTACTATGGACTGGTGACTGACCCCAACATCACCAAAAACTTCTCCTAATTCTGGACACTCATGCCCCCATAGTGTCCAGGATATTTAATACCAGCACTGAATGTCCCACAATCACTAGCTACAATGTAATCAATGACCTAGACTGGGTTAGGGCTTCGCAAAATGCCCTCATTGTGCCTGGATAAAGTGACTACTGGGTGGGTAAAACAGATGCTGAGCGGTTTTCTAGTATGAACACAGTTAATGTCCAGTTCTAAAAGAATAGCCTGAGAATTGGAAGGTAAAATCAAACCCTCAAGCCATACAAGATGCAGTGTACCTGAGGATTTGGGAGTCCATGGTTCAGAGAAGGAAGCTGAAGGCTGATGGGCATGGATGGAAGAAGCGTACCAAAAAAAAGCAACAAGTAATAAAGTCACTGTGCCAGACTTAACTTATGCCATTTTAAAGCTAATGTTCTAAGGTATAGAATGTGTAGTAAAAAATAAAACAGAAAATTCCCCTTCTCCAGTGAAACAATGGTGTAGGAGTGGGAACTTAGTGGCACAAATGTTAATACTGATATAAGAATAAAATGTCATAATATCTTAGAAGCCTTTTAGGCACCAGAAGATAAATGTGTGTAAAGCACAGCGATCAATATCTCAGCTTTCTTTTGATGTGTTCAGCTCCTTGAGTAAATCATCTAGACCTGTTAAGGTACTGTTTTTCTTAAACATTCATCTATGTTGTTTATCCATAATTTTTTTTTTTTACCCAGACCCTCATGTTGTCCCACAATTCTGCTTTCCAACTACATTTCTAAGAAATCTGTTCCACTTGGGGCAAACTGCCTATGTCTCCCTCATTCTATTCAGGGCAACAGTCAAGCACTGAGGCTGTGCTGTCATCCCTGGTGGGTCAGAGATTTTGTTTTAGTAAAGTTGTAACTCCCAGGGCATATTCCCAGTTAGTAACCCTTGGGTAGCATGCTTCGAGCATATCATTAGGTAGTAACTCACTTTCTCAAGCAACATAAGTTTGTAGATGGTCACATACACTTCAGAGTATTAACCTTATAGGTTTTTCCAGTCTCAACGAGGAAAGTTACCACCTAGTGAGCATCCATGTTCTGCCACACCCCTTTGGGTGAAGAGAGTGGGCACAGCACCTTCATTTCTCCCACATCCCAATCATCCCTTCAGAGGTTCATAGGTAAGTGCTAGGCTAGCTGCCCTTATAAGCCATTTTAAGCCTATCCAATTACCTTCAAGATTGAGAATTACAACTTCTTATACATAACACAAGCAAAAACCTACAATTCAAAGTGGAAAGGGATGATGATGAAGCAGGGGGTAATTCAAGAAATAAGGAAAGAGTGGGATCCATTCATGGATTATTGCTTAAATATATACCACTATTTTTGTAAATAAACTATGATGATTTTTTACTATACAAACTATTCAACCTCAACAAAAAATAGGCCACTTATGAAAATGTTTGTATATAACTATTTATAATGCAAATGAAAGTCAGTTATTTGAGTATCATTTGTTTGAAAATTCCATGTTATTGTGCTAATTATATAAGATATTGCTTCTTGACTTTGATGAGGTAGGAAAAGAACTATGATTGACACTCTTACTGTAGCTATGACCATTCAAAGTGGACATTGATGTCCCTCTATGATTGACAATCTTACTGTAGCTATGACCATTCAAAGTGGACATTGATGTCCCTCTATGATTGGCAATCTTACTGTAGCTATGACCATTCAAAGTGGACATTGATGACCCTCTATGATTGACAATCTTACTGCAGCTATGACCATTCAAAGTGGACATTGATGTCCCTCTATGACTGACAATCTTGCTGTAGCTATGACCATTCAAAGTGGACATTGATGTCCCTCTATGATTGACAATCTTACTGTAGCTATGACCATTCAAAGTGGACATTGATGTCCCTCTATGATTGACAATCTTACTGTAGCTATGACCATTCAAAGTGGACATTGAAGTCCTTCTATGATTGACAATCTTACTGTAGCTATGACCATTCAAAGTGGACATTGAAGTCCCTCTATGATTGACAATCTTACTGTAGCTAGGACCATTCAAAGTGGACATTGAAGTCCCTCTTCTTGCATCATTACTTTTACAGAACCTGATTTGTGTTTGCAGAGGTATTTATAAACATCCACTTTTCAAGACATCCTGGGAGAAAATGTTTTGCAATGGTCATTTAATTACTGACTCTTCTGTTTATACTGTTACTAACTAAGCATTCATTTGATACTGTGCTGTCCTTGCTGTTTCTCCATTTTCTTATAAGCTAAAATTAATGAATTAGCTATTGTAGTTTAATGGCAAATTGATCTTATATGCTTTTATGTAAGGAACAGACAAAGCAATTCCTATGGAAACAGTAGGAAAAAAGTGTCGCAGCAACTCCCAAAGTAGATAAAAAGTTGATTTATTACAATAATCCAAACCAGTAGTCAAGCGCGCTTTCATCTTGTAACCCAAGACTTCTTCACAACAAAATAAAACACATCAATACAATACTTAAATAGTCCCTGATCAACAATTAAAGTTGATTGTCAATTAAGAGCCAAAATGTAAGGAAGTCCTTATAAGGGCAAAAGTTAAAAATGCTTTTAAATTAATTCAAAACCATCTTACTAATGACATAAAAAATATATAAGAACACTTCCAAATACTTAAATGTGCAATAATACAGTATTACAAAAACTATAATTCACATTTTATATATTAAATGTGTTTGTATTTAAAACTAATTATAATTTAACATTTTTATTGGAGCGCCTATTCATTCAAGTGGTCTACCAAGAGGGACCAGAAACTGTGGATCATGTACCTACTGTCTGTACATTTTGGGTGTTGAGTACATAGAAATAGGGTCGCTTAGGAGGAAAGTTACACTGAAAAGGGGCTCTTGTGGATCTAAGGGGTTAGTGTATGTGGCAGTTTGTCAGAGCTGTCAACAGTTCTATGTAGGCAAAACTGAAAGGGCTCTCCGTAGGAGGATATATGAATACCTCTATGCTATTAGACGTGAAGATGAGAATAATGCCCTATATAGGCACTTGAAGGGGAACGTATTATGCAAAACATTTCACTTTGGGATTTTAGAAATTGTAGGAAGTGATTTGAGGGGAGGGAATTGGAAGAACAGACTTGAGAGGGAAGAGTTAATGTGGCAGTTTAGATTAAATTTCACCCACCCCCCTGGTATAAATGAGGCATGTAGTATCATGCCAGTATTAAAGTACAAGGCATTAAAGCTTTAGAAGACATTTTTTATTAAAAAAAGATTTTTAAATAAGACATTTAATATATAAAATGTGAATTATAGTTTTGTAATATTATATTATTGCACATTTAAATATTTGGAAGTGTTCTTATATATTTTTTATGTCATTAATAAGATGGTTCTGAATTCATTTAAAAGCATTTTTAACTTTTGCCCTTATAAGGACTTCCTTACATTTTGGCTCTTAACTGACAATCAACTTTAATTGTTCATCAGGAACTATTTAAGTACGGTATTGATGTATTTTAATTTGTTTTGAAGAAGTCTTGGGTTATAAGACAAACGCGTGCTTGACTGCTGGTTTGGATTATTGTAATAAATCAACTTTTTATCTACTTTGGGGTTGCTGCGACACTTTTTCCTACTGTCTCCATAGGAATTGCTTTGTCTGTTCATTGGTTGAAGTTTGACAAGTTCTACCTGTTTTTTTGTTCTTTATGCTTTTATGTAAAATTTTAGCACAGATTGCAAGTGTTCTTGCACAAAATGTCTGATGTGCCTTGCCCCAGTGGTGATTGCATGTAATTGACTCTTCCGGCAACTTCTTCCTATAGTGTTAAATGCTTTCAAGTGCTTACATAACATGACTTGTGTAAATATAGATGTGTTTGTTTGGGTTATTTATTTGTTTGGCATTGTAAGGAGCCATGCTATTAACATTCATTTTTATGGGGTCTTCGGGATAGCTCTAGTCCAAATTAATTGTATAGTGCTGAGAACATGTGAGCTATACTATGCGATAATGAAGAAGTTCCGTTGACATCCGTAGCAAGTCTATTTACTGTTACAAGTACACTGACCAGTGCTTGTGCATGCATAGAAACGTTTGTTACTTTTGTCAGCACCACCGTGTACCATTGCCAGTTTCCGTCGCTGCCTTTTCCGTGCTACCATGTAAATTATCATACTCTGTCTGTATGCCATTGTTAACTGCCAGTCTTGGCAGGGATGAATCCAAAGTTCTTACAAAAGTGTGTTATCATTGCCTGTTGGTAGTCCTACAAATCTAAACCCTGTAGGATTACTGAATCTGTAGCACGATCAAAATGTACCATGCAAGTGCCAGCACAATTCTCGCATCAACCATCAGAAGGAAGCTGTGGAAGAACACTAAAACTATGTTTATACAAGAACATTATTTAAAAAGGTGAACAATTTCTTTTTTAAATAATATCATTGTTTAGTAGCAATAATCCACGTGTGTATGTGCGTATGTGTTTGTCTGGATCTACTTTATAAGATTGACTTACAATTTCATTGATGTTCAAAACAGCGAGATGACAATGTCGCAGTTTGCAGTCACAAACTCCCAGAACATCGCATTTCCTCTTGGGAAAGTAACCACTTAGCCACCAATGATAACATTACAAACTGAAGCAAATTACACACACCAAAGTGGGTGACTTTGCCCCCAACATCCACACACTCCCCTATTTAAATACACCAACTTCGAGATCACACTACAGTGGAGAAAGGGCAAAGTTCACCGTGGTGGCCAAGTGGTTACTTTCCCAGAGAGGAAATATGATGTTCCAGGAATTTGTGATTGTAAATTTGGGATGTTGTCATCTCACTATTTTGAACGGTGATGAAAAAGTCAGTGTTATGAAGGGGATCTGTATGTGTGTATATGTGTATATGTGTGTGTGTGTGTGTGTGTGTGTGTGTGTGTGTGTGTGTGTGTGTATATATATATATATATATATATATATATATATATATATATATATATATATATATATACACATATATGTATCTATATACTAGGATTTACCCACAGTTGGCTTTGTTTAATCACTCGGGCTTCACCTTTATGATCAAACCACAGCAACCCTAAGTAAATCCTTATATATCCACACACAGTCATGGATTATTGCTTAAGTGACCACCAAAACTATACATTTTATTTGTTCTCTGGCATGAATACCAGGGACTATTGGAAATAAAATGTCTCTGGGAGCACATCCCACACACATATGTACCTGGGAGTTATGTACTGAATTACTGGGAGCAACTCTTGAGATCTGCTATATCTAAATTAATACTTATTTTATTAACAAAAAGTAGAACTGACACTATTTACCTTGGCACATGACCTGTTCTAAAGTTAACTGTATTTTTTATGCAATTAATGCTATGCAAATCTGAGGCATGTTGCCATCTCTATTATTTTTATTACATTCTTCTCTGTCCTTATTGATATCTATTTGCTTAATATAAGGATTATATTTATTATTTTTTATTTAGGACTCCTGGCACTAATGTTAGTTGTTTAGTTGCTTAGTTTCCTTTTCAAATTTGTGTCATCAGCTGTTAGTCCAAATGCATGTATAACTTGGTTTTGCACCGCACTAACTTTAACAAATTCAGGATACATTCTATTGTAATGCAATAATGCATTACTCGATGAATAAAGGGGTGAATTTGTGAACAGCAATATTTATGTTCATAAAACTGAAAATACTTTCAAGTATACCTCACTACTTCACCATGCACAAAAACATATCTATTGTCAATAAAACAGAACTAAAATGTAAAATTGTTCTGATGAATACTTATTGTATATTCCATGCCTTCCTCAATAGGTTAAAATAGTATGTATGAAACTAGGGGCCATAGTAGCCTCATATTGCTATGCCCACTGTCTTACCTATAAATTCTGTCTTGAAACACAAAATAAAAATATTTTTAAGAATATAGTTTCTGGCAAGCCTTAGAAGCAAACTCACATGGTGATACCCTAATATCAACAAGCTTTAAAATAAAAAGGAAATAAAATGACCAAAAGTAAGAAGAGTAACTCCCAGAGTGCTGGAGCCCATGTCACTAAAATAAACAAACAACTCAAGAACTTGATAAAATCCACCAAAGCCAAGTTTTAGGCTAAAATTGATACCCAAGCCAAAGACAATCCCAATGCATGTTTTAGTTATGTTCATTATCTCAAAACCACAATGCGGCAATGCGCTGAGTTAATTATGAACAATGTTACCTACACTGAGTATGAATATATAATGAACCTATTGGCCAATCAATTTAGTTCTAACTCAACCCATTTCTCCCCTCTGTTTGTTCCACAAGATATACCTGAACCTAGCTTGCCATCAGCTAACACACAAAGCTAAAAAGTGAGTCTTGGTAATAGCTAACTAATAATAGAGTAATCTGATTACCCATGGTTTGGCGTGGTGGTTCCGAGGGACCAAACAACAACAACCGTGGGTAAATCCCGCGGCCCACACAGAAGAGTGGGTTATTGCTATTATATATGACATTATTTAAGATAAGAAATAATTACTTGTCTTAAATAATGGCATTATATAATCTCTATGCTACCTCTTGCTGCTGTTCTGGTATCAGCGGCAGTTCTGATGTACTGCGCATGCCTATACAGTACATCTCAGAGCTGGCCAAAAGCAAATGGAGAAGCAAGATCTCTCTTTGCTTTTTTTACTGTTCGCTATGTTAAATGGGTTTTAGCTCAGGACATTTGCCTGCGAGCTACAATTTTTGCAGGACACAACTGCATCAAGAGGCACTGTCCCGTAGTGCAAAGTGGGACAGGTGGTAACCCTACTCAAGAACTTGATAAAATCCACCAAAGCCAAGTTTTAGGCTAAAATTGATACCCAAGCCAAAGACAATCCCAATGCATGTTTTAGTTATGTTAAACCCATTTAACATAGCGAAGTTTAAAAAAGCAATGGAGTTAATTATGAACAATGTTACCTACACTGAGTATGAATAAATAAGTTTAACATATTGGCCAATCAATTTAGTTCTAACTCAACCCATGTTAACCTCTTTTTAGAGACAGTGTTCCACAAGAGTCTTATACCTGGAAAAGTCCTAGCTTGCCATCAGCTAACACACAACCAAGCTGGCCAATCAGCGTGCACGTTTTGGAATATTAATGGGGGTAATGGTATAATATCCAAGAATGCATTTCAAATAGCATGAACACAATTTAGCCACACTTTCCAATCTCACCCTCTATACAGGTTTTGTACCAAGTAAATAGAGAACAGCTACAGTTGTTTATTTATTTTATTTATTATTTGTTATTTGTTTGCTGGAAAAGTCATATTTGGAATGAGACAATTTTCAGTGGAGGCCTAGAGAGAAATGCTCCAGATGCATGTCTTTGTAACATGGGAGGAAATCGGAGCACCTAGAGGAAATTTAAATGGATGCTGGCTCCTTCATTTACCAATTGAACCAGCCATTCATCAATTAAAAAATAACTAACACTGAATAAAACACAATAAAAAACTATAAAAACTGTGTTGAAACAAAATCCATCCCACCAAATGTAGAAAAATTGTGATTCAAAGACACTTGACTAAATAGTCATGTTTTTTATGTGAAAGGACTGCTAAACATACGTAAATACTGAAGTAACTCAATTGGTAAATGAAGGAGCCTTGTTGATTGGTTGTTGCAGACACATGATGTGCTGATTAACTGTTTTTGATGACTATTTAACTATTGTGTATTTGTTTTAATGTTATCCGAATAAGTCCCACCAGAGAGTGGGATGAAAAGCTCTTCAATAAAATAGTTGTTTTGAGTGTCACTTCGAGCTCCCATTTGGCACTAACCATACACAAGACTTACATATAAAAAAAATTTCTGTAAAAACGACAATGTTAAGACTTGTGACCTCAAACTTAAAAATGATTGAAGAGAGATATATTTATTAATACCAGGAAATGTTTGTGCATGCAGTTGTAACTGCCAAATGACTTCTCTCTTTTCCAATTTATTTTTCAGGTCACCTCCTCCGGGGTTCCCTTTAACCTGTCCTAAAATACCAAAGCAAAAAACTTTTAAAGTGTGGGCAACGTATTGAGTGTTTGTGTAAAGCATTGGTGTCATTTTTAATATTATTATTTTGATATAAATGTTCATAAATTCTTTTCCTAAGACACCTTTCAGTTTTTCCCACATAAAATACCAGGCAGCTCGGACATATAACAAGGAACACTACATTTTTCATTTGACAGTTCCGTCAAGGTAGGTAAAGATGTTTTCAATATCTTGGGAGAGACTCCGAATTTTGTATGTAAAATGGGTAAGAATGTTAAAAATATTTTTTAATATCAAACAAAGATTAAAACAACAACCTCGGGGAAAGGTACCCAGAGGTGTGGTCTTTGTAGTCAGTGTAGGTATGTTTTGGAGAAAGAGCAAATCACTGTGGATAATTTCCCTTTTGGCAACATCTGTCTTGCTGATGGCAATTGAACCTCAAAGGGAGTTATTTACTTTCCATTGTGTTCTGGCTGTACTGGTTTTTATGTGGCTAAAACAGAAAGATAGTTTCATAAAAGGATATATGAACACAATTACGAAGTTGCCAAGGGTAGCTTAAACAATTCCCTGTTCAAACACATGCAAAGTTGTAATATTTTCTCCAAGTTTTTGTTTGGTATATTGGAGGTAGTACCTTGCAATATTCAAGGTGGGTCTTGGGCAACTAAGATCAAGTACAGGGAAGTAATTTGACAATTGAAGCTAAATGTTTCATGTTATGCTGGTTTGAATGAGCATACAGCTATTTTTCCAGTTTTAAAACTTAGAGCTTTGGATAATTTTTTATATTTATATTTATATTTATTTTTAATGAATGTCAAATCCACTGGCTGCTGCTTGGTTCACAGTCTTAGCAGGAGGTGATTAAGAAATGTTTTACCCCATGGTTGCCATGACAGTGGACCAGGGTATATTAATATAATATGCTAATATTAGGATCCACCCAGGGAATGTTGCCATTGATTGCAACAGTGTTGCATTACTACTGTGGTGGGAACTGAGTGTCATTGTGGTAACAGGTTAGCCTGCCACACAGGGAAGAGTGAAACAGGTAGCATTTTACTACCATATAAAATATAACTTTTGTAGCCAGAGGTTACATGGTTTTTACCGATGCTGTTGTTCAGCTACATAATGCTGGGCATAACATGAAACTGTTATTTTCCTCTGCAGTTCAGATAACTGTTGGTCCACAGTTCTGGTCTCATAATTTATAAGGATGGAACCAGCCTGTACATAGTTATTAATTTCTTCTTAAATAACATACCATGGCGTATATGGGTAATTTGTAATTGTACTCCATTCATGGAGTTCTGTGGATATACAGTGGGATAAGACTGCATACAAAGTCCTTCCATATTGTGTAGCTGGCTTTATAAGCTACATAGGGCTTTTGTGCACCATTCTAGTTTGTACCATCCATACTCCATAGGGTACAATATTCATTAATCCCACTGAATATCCATCTAGGTGGTAAAATCTATGCTCTATCCCAAGTCATGGAATTACAAAACAGAAATGTGGCTGCTTTCCTGTAGCAGATGTTTCAGTGCATAACAACTGGCAGGTCGCATAATGACTGCTGTGTTTCTGGTTTTAGAGGACCCATGAAAAGGGAGTGAATGAGTTTTATTTTTCTTTTCTGTCCTTTCCCTTTTATCTGATTTTGGATGATCCCAGAGTAGATATATAAAGAAATTATCTAGTGGGTTCTTGCCCCTACATTAGGAGTGCAAGTGGGCTTCACCCCCCATATGAAAAAAAAATTTCTGCATGTTCCGTGACACTGTATGTATTGATGCATTGAGTATGTACCTCCTTGGGGTTTAGATATTTTTGTTTCAATTACTCGTGTACCAATTCGAATGGCCTAGTGTTATCATAGTAAACATTTCCAGATGGTAGCAGACATTTTAGTATTAAATTCGATGAAAAATTTGGTTGGAGAGAAAATTATTATCTATTTAGAGCGCCATCTACTCATTTTATGGGTCATTTGCATGGATAGTGGTAAAATGTTCTTATACTGTAGACAAAGGAGGCAACATTTTATTTCATACTGCTGGACTTCTGGACCAATTCATTGGAACCAAAGCCAAAACTTGAGTTTGACCTATGTTTTAAACCTAATGGGGTACAGACCGTCTAGATAAGGAGTTGATTTATACACACCTAATTCATACTTTTTGATAGTAATCCTTAGCAAAGTCTAAATACAACAAACTGGATCACTGGGAGTAATAGCTAAGCTATCCACGGAGAGATCAGGATATGCCGGAATTGAGGGAGTAGCTTATGGACTCCCAATAGTTGCTTTACAGACATATGAGTATCTTCCTGAGTTTATTAGAGAAAAAAAACACATCCATGAGATGGAAGATGTTTACACCTTAGATGGGCTGTATCAGATTAACTGTTTATAACAGACTTATAAAAACTGAAAAGGTTGCTAGAGGTATGTACATGAAATCCCAAAGGGTGAACAGCTTGAGTTGCTGCTATGTAGATCAGGATTAAGGTTATGAACTGCTAATGAGTTTTATCATATGGTCCTAGGTTTGATTCTTTGTCTCCTTGTATACTGTGTGTTTCTAAGACATTTACTTCACCAGAAAGTGCTTTTTAGTTACCGCTACTAAAACGTGCTTCTGCCTAATGGGCTTATCTGGTAAACAAGTATATAATAACAATAATGAAAAAATTATGCACATTTTTGTTGAATGTAGATGTGCTTTTTGATAAACGTATGTCAAAGTAAAACAAATATGTTTTGAGTTAGGTCTTGTAATGGGTAAAATGCATATTCCCACTGCTACAGACATTTGATGGGAAAGACAAAACAAACTGTTAGAGCAAAATCCCAAAAAGGGAAGGCATCTCTGATCAGTATTAGCAAAAAACTACAGGCACTCATAAAATCGTCTAAGGCCAGCTTCGAGAGAAAAATTGCACAGGACACTAAGGATAATCACAAGGCTTTCTTTAGTTATGTTAGGAACCTGGGTGGGAATTCCTAGATATGCTCAGAATTAGTCCAAAATGACAAAAAATACACTGAACCCACAGACATTGCCAACATCCTAGCTGACAGGTTCAGCACAAACTCCCCACCAAAGGCCAAATATCTATCCCAGCAGAGTGCTGCCCCCCTGACATCTCAGATGCTCAGGTAAGAGCTGCCCTCTCCAAAGCAAAAACACAGCATCAATGGGACCAGACGGTGTCCCAGGCTGCGTCTTACATGAACTCCAAGAAGAGCTAAACCCAAACATAAAACTACTGTTCAATCTCAGCCTTACTACAGGATATGTACCCAAAGAGTGGCGTACAGCAACAGTGGTCCCTCTCCACAAAGGTGGTGCCTCAACGGATCCTGGAAACTATTGCCCCATAAGCCTGACTAGCTTGGTCTGCAAAGCTATGGAAAGGATCATCATGGACCTCATAAATAAAGATATTGGGGACCTACAGACACTGGATTCTACCCAGTTCAGCTTTGTTAAGGGCAGATCCTGCCTCTTAAACCTGGTTGATTTCTTTGAAACAGTCACCAAGAACATTGACGAGGGGTAGGTGGTCCACACAGCCTGCCTGCACCTCGCAAAAGCTTTTCATACAATACCCCACTCGGGCATTATAGATAAGCTCACCAGCTTAAATATAAACCCCTATGTCACTAGATGGGTTGCAAACTGGCTCAAGGACAGAACCCACATGGTTAGAATTGCTGGAGCCATGTCAGACTCCAAACCAGTTACAAGTGGCATCCCACAAGGCTCAGTCCTGGGACCTCTCTTGTTTGGTATATATTTCTCAGAGGTACAGGCCAACACGAAAGGACTGTGGCTGACCAAGTTCGCAGATGACTGCAAACTGGGTGCCATAATCAACTCTCCAGCCGACACAAGCATCCTCCAAAAGGGCCTCATAGAAACAGACAAATGGTGCCAGAGCCATGGCCTCAAGCTAAACACCAAAACGTGCATAGTCATCCCCTTTGCCAAAAACAAAGTGCCCACAAATTACCACATAGGTGGTAATCCATTAAGTACAGAAGAAGTAATTAGGGACCTGGGGACCCAAGTTGATAGCAATCTCTCATTTGATAACCACATGGCCAAAGTGGTTAGAAAAACATTTTATATAGCCCACCTAATCATGAAGGGATTCACATCTAGATCAGGGGAGGTCATCGTGCCTCTTTACTCATCCCTCATCAGGCCCATAATTGTGTACAATGCCCCTTTTGGAATGTACCTCACCAGACACCTGCAGCAACTGGAAAGACCCCAAAAGTACCTCACCAAGAGGATCAAAGGGCTCAAACAGATGCCATATGCTGCCCAGTTAAAGAAACTCCAGCTCTACTCAGTGGCATACCACCTGCTCAGAGGCGATCTGTGCCTGACGTATAAAGCCATGTCCAACCCAGAATTAATGGACATGCTGCACCTCAGAAAATCAAATCCCATCGAGCTACGCACTCAAGAGACTTGAACCTCAGCATTGAAATAAATAGGACATGCTGGAGGGACAGATTCATAACCCAGAGGCTCCCTTCACTCTGGAATAAAATCCCAGTCCAGGTTAGGCAGAGTACCTCATTGACTCTCTTCAAGAGGAATCTTGATGAGTGGATGGAAGATAGTAGGTTTACCCCGGGTATCACTTCTGTGTCACTGTTAGACAGAGGCACAGTATACTAACCTCGAAAAAGGGCATAGCAAAATTAATTTAAAATGGGTGGCGAAAGCCAAACACACTCTAGCTAGGCTTATAAATGCCCTAGGGCAGATAGCCTAATATGAACCTATGAACCTATAACCTATGAACTGTTTACAAATAAAAATATTTATTCCAGAAATAAGAAAAATACAAATTTAAGGTTATGCAAGGAGTATTAGTGAGGCTGCTTCATTCCATAGTTAGTTTTGTTTTTCTTTCGGCTTTTCTCGGTTAGGGGTCGCTAATGAAGGCATGCCCATTCATGCATGTCTTTCGAACACCACTCGACCGCGGGGAGGACATGCAGATTCCACACAGAAGGCGCTCCAGCCGAGAATTGAATGGGAGAACCTCTTGCTGTGAGGCGACAACGCTACCGCTGCACCACCGCTGCTTCATAGTTAGTAATTTTATAATATGAGGTATTACGTTACTCTTTCAAAACTAATCTTTCTGTCATTTTTTATTTAGTAGTATGCTGTTCTGATTGTATAACTTGTTTAACCATTCAAGGTAGGATATTGTACAACAATATAAAGTTTCATTTTATAGTAGTGTTGTGGCTTACAACAAGTTGAATAAATGTATAGCAATGCACTTTACTCTTGTGTGGATGAGGACAGAGAACTACTGAAAAACACTGTTTTGCATGAATACACATTATGAAAGGTATCTGTTACAAAATGCTGGGAAGGAACCCTCTGCAGTATTCCCAGACTAAAGTGTGGTTCTTCTGACTCTGGGCCAAAGATATCCCTTGCCTTCATGTATTTGTTACACTTTCTTTGCTAAATTCAGTCACATTGTTCTTTTATTTCCCAAAGCAAATGAAAAAAAAACTTACAGTTTAAACCTGGTTGGAAACTAAATAAATCAAATACCAGAAAGGCCTAATGACTTTGGTCCATCTGCTCTTAGAAAAACATGGAAGTATGGAATGAAGGTGTCATTCTCTCTCATGGAATTTTTTTCAAGTTAAACATGGTTTCCCCCTGTTTCTGTCTAGACCACAGACAAAAATATTGTGACTGACATACAGAAAATTTGAAAGTGTGTTGGTTTAGGAAGTTAATGAAAAATTAATGTTTACCCAGTTTTTGTGGTCTGTTTTTTTTCTGTTCCATACATAGAACACTGTAAATTAATCAGCATGGATTTTTTTTCATGTGTCAAATCTGCAACCATTACAATTATATTAAATGGAAGGGTTAGTATCAATGAATAGCTTTGGGCATGTATTTAAACAGTTTGCAGTCATGAACAGCAACATATTGCAGAAATTTAAGAATCTGATACACAAAATACTTCAGATGAAATAAAAGTACATTTTCCTTTCATAACCAGTTAAAGCCCTTTAGACACATGTATCTGTTTTTTTTTCCAGGATAAACTTTGATCATAGGGAGATGAAATTAAGTGATCAGAGACAAACCTCTCAGCTACCTAGATTTTTGTAGAATGAACAGATTTGTGCCATATATTTTCGGTCAGCTCCTCATAAAATTTGTGGTTTTCTGGCAGATCATTAAGGACTGAAGTCACTAAATAATGACATACTTTGATGTGTAGACTTAATATCCTTCAGGAACTGCAAGCTAAAATAAATCCTCACATTCTAGCAACCTTCTAAGTTTATAAGAGCATTATTTACAATCTGTCCATATTTTTGGGCCTTTGTCCTCCTTGCTCTAAGAGGATGACAGGCATGCTCAGAGATACTTACATACTTTGTAATTGATGCCAAAAGGAATAAAATATATACCTTTTTTGGGATACGCCAAGGTCATCTACTCCAGCAGATGAGCACAGTCATCACTTTGTTTTGAACTTTTGATACCAAAATACAGAACTAATCATGGGACAAATCATCAAGATGTCACATATTTTAAGTACACCACTGCAAGGTCAGAACACTGTGGCTATCAGTGGATAATGTGGCTATCAGTGGACACTGTGACTATCAGTGGTCACTGTGGCTATCAGTGGTCACTGTGGCTATCAGCGGACACTGTGGCTATCAGTGGATACCTGTCGAAACTGCTTATTTTCAAATAGGCAAAATAAATGTACAGATTCAGTTTTAAGTGGAAAATACAGCATATCAATTTTCCTTCACGAGACAAATGATTTCTGAACTACAAAATGAAGTAACCTTGTAATGTCACATAATGTGCAACCTTTGAAAGCATTATTACAAAATATTTTCCCATAGACTGCAGAACAACTTCTAATGAAGATTTATTGTGTGACATATGTAAGTTATTTATTTTATTAACTGCTAAATATTAAGAAATGAGCCAGCAGGACAAGTCAGCAAGAGGCACTAAACACATACTTCAGGAACATTACATGAGAAAGAAATGATATGAGTGACCTTTTTAAGTTTCTGAAAGCAATAAAAAGGAATGTGGTGAGGCAGTATTTAGTATTAAGTATATCTGGCATGTACTATCTGCATGTACTCTAGAGTTTAATTTAAGACGCAATGGTTGAGCTTAGTAGATTCTTTGCATTTGAACTCATTCAGCTGTGTAATTTTCAGTTATATAATACTGAGAGTGAGGCTTTTAAGTTATTTCCTGTGACTTTCTTTGCAAAGTTAATTCTTAAAATAGAAGCTTAGGCCTAGCATACAATTATCCAATTACTAAATTATAAAATAATCTAACAGCTGAATACTGTGACCTAAACTGAGAGAGAGAGTGGTGCAAAAAAAGATGGTAAATACCATATGTCTTTTTCTGAAACAGGATGGTGGAATAGACAGAAAACTGGGTGCTGCATTCCTAATTATAAATCATTCCAGACACAATATGAATTTACTCATGTATCCATTTGTTTTGTTAGCACCAGTAATGTTTAAGGTAAACAACATGCAGTGTAGCCTAGGTTTATAGTGATATATTAACCAATAATTGCACAAAATATATTTTTAACTGTCAACCCAATAAAGGTGTTACAGACAACCATTAAAACTTGAGTTTAACCTCAGATAACATGATAAATGATATTAGTGGATTAAGTGAAATGAGAATCCAGTATTAACAAATGTCACTATTAGCTAAATGACAACAAGAACAGGTATCAGAAAAAGAGTACAGGGTATGAAACGAAGCTGAGGAAGCATGACATTGTGAAACAGAAGAGAAGAGGTTACCGTGTATGAAGAAGGTGACAGAGCTTAGAGCTGAATGGATTAACTGCAGCACTGTACATGACAGTTTAGTCAAGAACATTTGCGTTTGTTGAACCTTACTGTACTGAACCCCACCCCACCTCCTGAGACCTAACCTTAAAAAGGGCCAGTAAAGCAAAACAGTTTTAATAATTAGACTATGAGTTTGCAAAGGATTTCTGAGCCATATTCACTGGTCACATCAGAAAGACAACAGAAATGAAATATGGAGTAAATGGGGGTAAACTGGAGCAGCTTTGAGAAGTGGAATGCAAACTGATTCTCATTAAAAAATAGAACAGGGAAATTAAGCACACAGTTTTCATGGGAAGGTAACTATAACAGGTTGTTGATTGGTAATGATAACTATGAAGCATGTAACTGATATACCCTGCTAAATTACTACGATCTCTATACAGAGGATTGACTAGAGATTGGAAGTATGTCCTTCATTACTGTTATACAGAAATGAACTAATAGAAGTCATCTTGATTTGAGTAAGTTTGAGCAGGATTATGTCACCAAAGTAATGTGGATTCAGATCTTCTTCGACCTTTAACTGCTATACATCCAGTATCTAGGCTAGTTAGCATGAATTAATGAAGCAAAACTAAACTTAAGGAAGTAAAAATAATACAGCGTAACCAGCGATACCGCAGTGGCACAACATTTGTCTTTGACACTATCAATCAATTTCCCCAAATATGCAGTACTGACCATGGAGGACACAGGCTAAGCTTTCTTCAACTTAGTAGGACTAAGCTGTCCTCTTTAAGTAGGTGAGAATTGGGTATCTTTTTATCAGACACTAATAGCCCACAATTTCTCGTCATATTAAGCCAGTCTGACAAAGTTCCATCAAGATGTTCTCCTGTGGCTCCAGTAGCACAGATTTCACTTGTCCCTTAGGAAAATCAATCAGGTAGTAGACTGAAAGGCCAAGATCTCTTCTCTCCAGAAAGGGGGAAATGTGAGGTCTGGGAGCATATGCACATTTTCACACCAGAGAAACACCTTTTGATGGGCAGTGACGGCTAAGTTTGAGTGTGTAACATGTCCATGTGTGGATGTGGTGTGGAAGAATGTAGCAAAAACTGCCAATGAGGGGGGCATGTCTGGCAGCAATGCATACATTAACAAGCCTCTTCATTTAAAAAAAACATGGTGTTGTGTCCTGGTTTACTGTATGAAGGACCATCAGGCAAAAAAATAAAATTCTACTCCAGCAGTGAGTAAACTACACAGAGAATTATCCAAACCTCAAACTACTGCCATCCCTGCTGCCTATTATCTATGATATCCCCTCTCCTGGTTTACATAGCTTGTGGAGGCTGCTTAAGCTGAGTAGGGAAAAGTAAATTAGTACAATGGGAACAGAGATGGTCCGACTCTGAAGATACGTGGAGGTAGATTACCAAAAGCTCTACACAGAGTAGCTTTAACAGTGATTAATTTTTAATTTGAAAGATTCACTCTTTTTACTGGTTCTTTAACTTAGGTTTTTCACATGCTGTGAATAGATAAGAAATACTTAAGCATTATTCTTTGCTGGCTGTGTGCCACAACCTACTCATTTATGGCATCTCACTAATTAACAATCTCACTAATTAACAGAGCTGTAGAGTCTAGAGGTGGACCTTATGAACACATGTTTTATAAAAGTACAATCTGCTATAAATGACTAACGCCAGCTATTGACCTCAGTGCATCATGCTGGAGGCTTACGTATGCATCTCATGTCCGTGGCGCTCTGTACTGAACTGTAGTCATGCAATATTCTCAGATTAAACTCTGTTACTGTAATTTTCTCCTTGAAGGTTCAAGTAGCTGCTGAATCAGTGGGTGCAGATCTTTATCTTACTAGGACATCTTTGCTTACTGACTCATCTGGTTCAGTGTTTCATTCCTGCCTTTAGTAATTCAGACTAACTAACAAATATGGAAGCTCAGTCTACCACTATCCTTTCTGTCGTCAACCTCGTTGTCCTACTTTTTAACCTCTTAGAACAAGAAATCTGGACAAAGCTCAAAATAATGGGGGGACTTATAGTCATTAAGCAAGACCTGAATTCACCCATACCTCTACAAAATCACACTAAATCAATGTTCCCTGGCATTGCACAAAAATAAAAAATAAAACACTCAACACGCCTCCGAGAATCAAGACAAAACAGCCTTGAAAGAAACCCACAACTTCCTCCCAATCAAACCTTCTATTGCCACAAAGCCTGTGCATCCAAGTAGAAATGTTTTTTTTAAGTGCTGACTCCATCATCTGGCACAGTAAATCTACACAGAATAGACAATATAGAAGGGCAGGGAGAGACATAATCATTACATAACCCTAAATGTATATTTTTTTCTCATTCCTGGAATAATTGTTTTTCCTGTAAACTGTTTATTTTGACTTTCCTAGCAAATGTCTGTAGCAGTAAGAATATGCATTATATCCATTACAAGATCTGAACCAACAAATGTTTGTTTTATTATGGTATCAAAAAGCAATCTGTATTTAACAAAACATGCATCATTTAAATAAACAACTTTTTGGTTATTTTTTCTTATTATTATCATAGATTTTGATAGGTGCCATGGAATCTCTTACATCCAACTGAGCTACCACCAATGCAGGCAGATGAGACCTCCGTTTACAGGTTCATAGGGAAGTATTAGCCTAGCTGCCCTTGTGGGCCATTTAAATTCTAGCCAATTTCCCTTTTTATGCTCAAAATAACCTATCCCATTTGGTTATAGATTGGCCATACCCATCCCATGGTCAATAATGATATATTATCCCTAGTGAAAATAACTGGGATCATTCCTTAGATAATTTGAGGGGGACCCATGCAAGCATTTAGGAACTGCTCCCATCCATTAGTAGTACAGGGGTAGTCCTAGGATATATTTTCTGCTTCCCATCTATAAATCAAAGATGCACTTGGAAATAGACTGGAATGAATTTTGTTTCATGAGACTGAGGGAGTCTGTTCCATAGCAGCAGTGTCCTCTGCAGAATACGCCTGTCCCTGCAAATCTTTCTGCTGATATTGCAGAAGAGGTTTAGATCCCTAGACAGAGTATTTCCAATGCCATTTGACTTGCTGATATTCAGTAAATCCATAGTAATGGGTTGGAGGATGCTTTATATGCCAGACACAGGTCACCTCTTACTAGTTTGTAGGATATCAAGTATAGTGACAGGCCTTTGTGTCAGTCCATGTAGGACATGTTGTTTAGCCTTGTACGGTATCCTTGTAAGTGTTCCAGTTCTTGCATGTCTCTGGCAAATACATGCCAAAGGGGACATTATATTCAATGACTGGCCTGATGTGAGCTGAGTAAAAGAGGACATGACATCCCTAGATCTAGACACAATCCCTTTGTTTATAAGATGTAAAATATAGAAGGACTTTCTTAAAACTATAGACACATTTTGATCAAAGGTACACTGTCTACCTAAGTTCCCAAATCCCAAACAACTGGGTCAACTCTTAGGGGTGTGTTGTTGATTTGGTAGTTCCCTGAGGTATATGATTTCCCAAAGGAAAAAATAATGCATTTTTTGGCATTTAGTTTCAGACCATGATTTTGACACCAGTTATTTATTTGAGACAAACCTTTCTGTAGGATGGCTAAGTCATTTGTGGATTCAACAACACTCCTAGCTTGCAGTCATCTTCAGAGTTAGTCAGCCAGAGCCCTTTGGTATTGGTTTTTACTTCAGAAAACTAGATGCCACACAGAAGAGGTTCCAATACAGAACCCAGGAGGACTCCACTGCTGACTGGTCTCTTTGTGGAGGTAACTTCCCTTGTTTTGATTATCTGTGTCCTATTTGTGAGACAGATGGCAATCCAGTGGGTGACAGAGGGTTTATTCCCAGTATATTTAGCTTTTTTTACTATTCCTGAGTGAGGAATTGTATCATAAGGTTTGACCAGGTTAATGTATGTGGTGTGTACCATTCAGACATCATCTATTGCTTTGGTGACCTTTTCAAAACAATCTACCAAGATGAGTAAGCATGCCCTGCCCTTGTTGAATCCAAACTGATGTGAGTGAAATGTTTGGAGGTGATCTATGCCCTTATTGATTAATTCCATGATAAGTCCTTCCATGGCTTTGCATATGAGGCTGGTCAGACTTATAGGTCAGTAACTGCCTGGGTCTGTGGAAAGTCCTCCCTTATGCAGAAGAACAACTGTAGCTCTTCTCCACTCATTTAGTACCAAACCAGTATGGAGGCTGAGATTGAACAGGGTTGTTAAGGATGTGGCTAAATTATGCTTTATGCTATTTAAGATGCTTCCCCTTTAGTAACTTTTTCAGCCAATGTCTACCATCTAGTAATTCCAACATAACAAAAAGTCTTGCAGTAAATTCCACTCTGGGCCACATCAAGGTTGCACTAACCAGCACCAGAAGTGTTAACAACAAATGCCCAGAGCTCCTGGCTCTCCTGCAATTTTAAAACATCAGTAGCTGTGTTGTAATGCAGACTTGGTTTTGGAGCAAACACAACATTCATCTTTACTGTGTTTCAGTGGCTATCATGCATTCAGAACTGCCGGAAACAGTACTTAGACAAAAACTTCTGTAGACATATTCCTTGAAACTCACAAACATAACATATTGAACTTCAAATTACTCTAAACAAGACAAATTTTCAATTCATATCCTGCTACTGGTCGCCTTCCATGCCAAAGAGGATCAGGAAGGATTTCTAAATTTGCTTACCAAACTACACGTGAAAAATACCTTTTTTGATGGGTAATTTCAACTATCCATTGATTAACTGAAACAGCTATTCCATAAAGGCTGGGTATTCCAGATATTCCCAAATACAGTAAAAGCTAACTCCCTTTTGAAAACAGTTAACCAGCCTACTATAGGTCAAAGCATATTGACCTTATCTTCACCAAAAGCTATCCCAACCTGCAGTGTTTCAGTAGTATCCTCATGTTTGATCAATTCCAATCCCAAATCAATAATCTTCTCCTTCTCCAAATAGTCTCATCTGTCACCTATGCCAATGAATTTGTTCCCATCTAACAAACAGTATAAACCAAGCAGTTCCAATCAGAAACAAATACACTGGGTTTTCAAAAACTAAAGCACCTTGGTGGAATGCCAGCATTTATAAGATCTACAATAATAATAAGAAACAATAAAAAATAAGGCCTATGATAAATTAAAATCTGCAGATATTAAAGATTCTATCAAAAAGATCAGCAAAAACCTGAAAGTTACCACAAGGAAGGTCAAAGTAGAATATGATTTACAATTAACATCCATAGCCATGGATAATCATCAGTCCTTCATTAACTGCATTAAACAATTAAAAAATAGCTCACAGCAATATTCTGTAATAATTAACAATGCTATTATAATGCTACTGTCCAGCATGCTAACAACAATGTTGTCAGTAAAGAGTGGTGAGTTCAGCATTAGCAACCAGATCTTATCTACTCCTGCAGTCTTGCCACAGTAGAACCTTTTAAGCACTATAGCAACCTTATCCACTAAAACGCTTCCACTTCTCCCTTCTACTTCTGGCACTGTCTCCTCAGAGAAGGATATGCCAACTGGATTCAAGAGTTTCTAAAAGTGTTGCTGCTTTTACACCTCAGCAGTGTACCCAGTCAAGGTTAAACTTTCTCTAGTTTTGCTGAGAACAGCCTGTGCAATATCTGTAGCAATAGACACTTGTCAGAATAGGTATGTACAGAATTAGGCCACTATTTCAAAAATTAAAACTACAAACATTCCACAAGCCAATGTAAATCAATGTAATTAAATAAAACATAACCCATCGTAACATTATGTAGTACAAAGCAGAGCAGTAAAATGGAATATATATATATATATATATATATATATATATATATATATATATATATATATATATTCAAAATCCAAAACTTACTGATTTGTTGATCTTTGCTCTCCTTGGGGCTGTTCTTGACCTGAATGGACTTGTTTGTCACTCTGCTGTCATTGGTTTTGTGTGTGGCATTGAAATCACTCCATTAATTATGTGTGTCTGCAGAAAGGCACAGCTGAATACACAAGCAAAAGTAATAGACAGATATAAATAGCACAAATTCCTGTAGGTCAAGGAAAAATGTATGACATTTTGAGATCATATGGATTAGGTTATAAGTTTATAAGGGCCAGCATATGAAAATTCTTATATTAGGTTGACAATCAGTGGGTGGTTCAGTAATGTAATTAAAGTGCGGAGAGGGGTAAAGCAGGGGTGCCCCTTAAGCAGTATGCTGTTTGCATTGTTTCTGAATTCTATAATGGTAGCAGCAGCTGATATAGTCAGAGAGGTAGCTTTGAAAATGTTTAAAGAAATTCAAATACTGCTCTATATGTATTCAGATGATTTAATAATTGTAATTGTGGGGAAGCACAAAAAACGGCAGAACTAAATGAGCGATTGCTGTGAGTAGAAGGGCAGCTAACTCAGCTTATCCTGCTGATGTCTGGTGGCTCGCAGGGCTCTGTGGGCAATTTTATGGCTGATTTTAGCCCATTGAACTTGGAAAGTGCTTCAGGTTGTGTACTGTCACCAGCCTGCAACCAGGAAGCTGACGTCCGATTGAGGCATGCAGGTAAGCGTATGGAGGATGTGACAACATCACCAGCTGGCAAACCGCAGAGGGAGTCAAGGGCCTTGGTCCCAAAGGGGAATTGAAGCCATTTCTAAGTTCCAGAATGCTAATGAAACATCTAATACATGTTTGAATGGCTCGACTGGACAAGAGCAATGGTTTGATGGTGGCTGTACATGCGGTTTACATAGAAAAGGACCAGTTATGAACAACGAACAATGTAATAGTAGAATGGATGAATGGACTTATTTAGAAGCATTGGCTTTCTGGCTTGCCTCATACAATTCTTTTTCAAGCCATAAAGGTACTGTCAACAATTCTTTTCAGAATGATGGTCATGATGGGATTGATTCTGATACTTCCTATGGTGCTAATATTCAAAAGTTAACAGACTTAATTTTTAAACATAAGGTTTTGGGCATAGACAACAGTTATTTAAAAGATTGTATTTCTAGTGGCATTGTACCGAAAGGTTTACGTATGGATACATTTCCCAATAATGTGGTGGAAGGTTTTACCTTTCACAAGGAACTGTTAAAGATTTTTGACCGTAGTGGTCATGATGTCATGAGAGCTCTTATTAAAGAAAACGAAAGACAAATGTATAAACTGTATGAAGAGATTGGTTATTTAAATAATGTGTTGACCAATGATTTGATGTTCTCTATTGAGAGTGAAAACAGAAAATACCATTTAATCAAATAGTATGTGGAGGATAAATGTAATGTGATTTTCAAAAGAAAATGTGGGAAAATAGATAGGGACTTGAGGGAATACCATCAGAAGTGAGCGTATCCTTTTCCTAGGAAGGACATTTTTAATCATAGAAATTATACAGGGGATTATGTATACAATAGGGGTTCAGACACCCAGAGATAGTATGCATGGGGTATATCACATGGACAGTCTGATTATAGGACAAATGGGGGAATGGAGCCGAATGGCATTGATAGTGTTGATTTCCCCGAACTTAGGAGGTCGGACAAGTTGAGGCAAAAATCTCCAGTTAAATATTTTCAGAGGGGTCCCCCAAGCAGCAGGAGACAATAATGGATACAAGCAGTGAAGGGGGACATGAAAATGTTGAAGACATGGAGAATATTGTAGTGGAAGGGCCATGTCATAGGCTTCATGAATTCAATAGTTATAATTATAGTTGGGAGGAGGTCACCATTAAGCATTTTATGTTATTTTCTAAAGGTTTTAAGTGTATTCCTTCCACTAAGGGAAGTATAGTGGATACCTTGATAGATTTGAAGATATTTTTAAGAAAGAAAAATTTTGAAATTTTATTTCAGGGACAGCAGAATGGGAGTACTTGTTCAGAAGTTAAGAAACCTAGTACCATTACTCCACCCATGCACCCCCAGTTAAAGAATTTCGAGTTACAAGTAGAAAGGGAGATCAGAAGTTTGTTTGTGTCTTTCGGCTTTTCCCAGTTAGGGGTCACCACAGCGGAGCTCCGGTCCGCTAATGATTGGCAGTAGAGTTTTATGTGCTGGCTTGCCGGGCCTAACGCACAACCTTCAGTTAAGGAATGCCCGTTCACGCATGTCGCTACACAGAAGACGCTCTAACTGAGAATTGAACGGGCAACGTCTAACTGTGAGGTGACAACGGTACCGCAGCACCACCACCGCAGTCTAAAGGGACAATAGGCAGAATGGTAAATATAACCTTAGTAAGGAGGAATTTGATATTATTAGATCCTTATAGGAAAACAGATATGTTAGGGTTATTCAACCGGATAAGGGGGGAGGGGTGGTATTCATGGATAGTATCTTGTATTCCAGCAAAATGATGAATATGTTAAATGATACATCAAGATACATCAGAGTATCTAGGAATTAAATAAATTTGGCTTATCGTAAAATTGAATTTGCATTAAAAGATATGTTAGAGGATAAATTAATTAATTATGAAACTTACAAGTATCTTAGCATGGAGAATCCTAGAATACCAGCCATATTTGGGATCCCCAAGGTACATAAGAATGTGGAGGATCCCCCTATGAGACCCATTGTAGCTACCAACGGGTCTAAAATATACCCCCTGGCAAGATATCTAGATCTAAAGCTAAAAAATATTTGGGTTAATTCTAGTGGAATACTTAAAGATTCTTGGGATTTTTTAAGGATTATTGTTAAAAATATGTATTCAGATTCCATTATTTTTGTCACTTTAGATATACAAGATTTGTTTAATGTAATCCCTCACAATATACTGGTTCTGAA
Organism: Protopterus annectens; assembly: GCF_019279795.1. Classification (NCBI taxonomy): domain Eukaryota; kingdom Metazoa; phylum Chordata; order Ceratodontiformes; family Protopteridae; genus Protopterus; species Protopterus annectens. The sequence continues at coordinate 42,637,583 of NC_056735.1, forward strand.
TGGTTTCAGAAAGCTATTAACCAATACGGGAATTTGGACCAGAACACCTTCCTGTTGTATACTGAACTAATGGATTTGGTTTTGGAACAGAATTTCCTATTTTTTGAAGTTGCATTCTTTAAACAAATACAAGGTGTAGCTATGGGGGCATGTTGTGCCCCTACTTATGCCAACATTGTTCTTATGATTTGGGAACAAAAGTATGTTTTCCATTCTGAGTATGCACAATATTGAGTCTATTATAAATGCTACCTTGATAATATTTGTATATTTTGGAAGGGTAGTGAAACCAAACTGATGAAATTTATTCAATATTTGAACCAGACAACAGAATTTTTAAGATTTACACACCATATTTCCTATCAATAGATGAATTTTCTGGATGTTACCATTAAGAAGGATTCTGCCCTACAGGAATTTACCTCAGAGGTTTATAGGAAAGAGACTTTCTCTAACTCCTATTTGTATTTTACTAGTTCACATCACTATAAACAAAAAAGAATTATAGTTAAGGGACAATTTATTTGCAATTGCAGAATGACTTCTAGGGATGCAGACTACAAATATGAAAGTCAGAAGGTGAGGGATATGTTCCTGGCCAGGAAATATCCTAGTGATTTAATAGAGGATGTTATGGCTGAGTGAGAACTGGAAGAAAGTCCAGGTTTATTTTATTCATTTTTATTTTACATTTGTTGACCGGGCTAGTCTGGCTGGATACATGTCCATTTTCAGCAGAGGCCCGAGGAGAAAAGCTCCACTAAAATACTAACTACATTACATAAAAAATCATTACTGTTAAGGAATAGCATCAATTGAAAGTCATAAGAACACACAGAGTGAAAGATAATATCACAGAGAAACAAATTTACAATATGCAGTTCATTACATGTCAACTATTTTGCTTAACATATACTTGGTTAGATTAGATGAGTAAAAGGAGGAGAAATGAGACAGGTAGTGCATAAGAAGAGTAAGGGGAAAATAGAGAAGAGAAAAGGTTAGTCTGGTGTACTGCAGGAACAAAGCCAATGATTTAGATAGTAAAGTTTAATTTTCTGTTTGAATTGTGGCAGGGATTGAGTCAAAGTTATGTCACTAGGTAAGAGATTCCAAGTTTTACCTATAGTGTTAGTGAATAGGGAAGCACCTGCTGCATTGTTTACCTTTATTGATTTTGTCATGAGTTTACTAGAGGAGAAGTGAGTTCAGATTGCTGTAAGGGGTTAGAAGTTGAGAGAGTATTGGGGTGTTGTCAGGTAGGTGTAATATGTTGTGGGCTATAGTGAGTTGAGGAATTATTAGGTAGTTTTGAAATGTTGTTTTAGGTTGATACAATGGTGGGTCCTAAATGGGTTACTAGTGGCGAAACGAGCTATGTTGTTATAGCAAGTTACAAGTTTGTTTAGATTGATTTTCTTAAGGTTTGTGTAAATTGGGCAAGCGAAGGAGAGTAGATAGGAGATGAGATTGTGCAATTTTGATTCTGGTTGCTGGGGTTAGAAAAGGTTTGATGCGATAAAGGGATCCAATTTTTCTGTTTACAATCTTGATGGTGTTGTTAATGTGCTGATCGAAGGAAAGATTGTTGTCAATGGTTATTCCTAATAGTTTAGTAGTTGGATCAGGTGAGATGATAGTGCCATCATTTGAAGAGATGGTAAAGTTTAATGGGGGAGATCGAGAGGTGGGGGAAAAGAGGAGGAGTTTAGTTTTTTTGGCATTTAGTAGGAGAAACCGTCTAGAAAACCAAGTTTCTACTGTGTTAAAGGTATTTTGGGTCACTGAGCTCAGTTCAGTAGAGGAGGGTGCTGAGCAGATAAGGGTAGAATCATCTGCGTATTGTATGCAGGTAGCTTGTGGGATAGCAGCCTGAAGATCGTTAATAAAGAGGGAGAACAGAAGTGGACCCAGAATGGAGCCCTGGGGAACTCATGGAAATAGGCAGGAGTGATGAGATATGGTTTTCCCATATTACTGCTTGTTGTCTGTTGTTAAGATAAGATTTAAACCAGTCAGTGGCTAGTTTATCACAAGATAGGGATTCAAGAATGTTGATTAAGAGAGAGTGGTTGACCATGTCGAAAGCTTTCAAGAGATCAATGAAAAGAGCAGAAGAGAGTGTATTGTTGTTTCGATTTTTATTGATAGTATCTACAAAGGATAGAAGGGCAGTGGTGGTACTGTGGTGGGGTCTGAAACCATGCTGGCAGTTTGCTATTATGTTGTGATGAGAGAGATAGTGTACAAGTTGCTGATGTATACATTTTTCCATAATTTTTGCTAGGGGTGAGAGCAGGGCAATTGGTCTATAGTTTGAAAGGTCAAGGGAGTTACCACCTTTGTGCAGTGGGATAATGTAGGAGACTTTCCAGATATCAGGGATGGTTCCTTCTTGGATAGTTCTGTTGATAAGTAAGGATATAGGATAAGCAATTTCTAGGTTTGCCCCTATTTTGGGATGTGACAAGTTGGATAGGCAACAAGGGCAGGTAACTTCAGTAATAGGCCATGATACTAATAATGGGAATTTGAGACTGATAGATCAAGAAAAGAAAGGAGCCTTTGGGGGTAATTATGTAATGTTTTACAATCAGAACACACCCAATGTTAGAAATATAATTGCACAGCATTGGGGTAGGTTCAGTTGTTATTCTGAATTAGAGGTATTGTTCAGATATCCATTAAAATTCACATATAAAAAAGGCAAAAATCTTAAGGAATTACTAGAGAAAGATCAAAAATTGTTGCATAGAAGAAAACCAGGAACATATAAGTGTGGATCCTGTGCTCAATGCCCATTTATTTTAAAACAAGTTTCAGTATATATAATGGAGAGGGGTTACTTGGTTAAAAGTAGTAGTTTTTCCAGTTGTAGCAGTGAAGGCCTGATTTATCTAGCTTTGTTTAAAGAATGTGGTGCATTTTACATTGGAAAAACTATACAAAAACTAAAAAGAAGAATTTATGAACACCTCAATGCCATTAGAACACAGGACGGTAATAATGCCTTGTATAAACACACTTTATGTCCAAAGGCCAGATGGGGTTTCTTTGTAATTGAAATGGTGAATCAAGATATCGGGGGGGGGTCCATGGGAGACCAGAATAGAGATGAAAGAGTTATATTTATATATATTATATATATATTATATATTATATATATATGAGTTACTTTTGGAAGCCAGTAGGCCTCCAGGGCTTAACGAACATATATCTATTGCCCCCATTTTGAAATGAGGGCAGCCAAACTATAAAGTGTTATACTTCCATCTAAGAAATATTTCCCTGTTTACATTTTATATATATATATATATATTTATTCATATATACACTTTGTCAATAGAGTTAGGATTTATTATATACATATTCATATATATTTTTAAACTATTTATATAGTTATTAATTTATACAGTGTTTTTAAAGTATTTAATTGGTCACCGCGTTATTTATTATGTATGTGTATATTTATATTTATATGTATTTATATTCATATTCAACCTTCATATTTAGGTTTGTACTCATATATATATATATATATATATATATATATATATATATATATATATATTCACGTTTTTAGAATGTTTTGTTGTTTATAGATTTGCATATTTATGTGTTTTTTAGTGGCATGATACATGTTCTTAAAAAATTTTAATGATTTTAAAAGTAGAGCATTTGCATTAAATTGCTAAGTGATTTAATTATTAAACAATTATGTGATTAGGAAGGGGTGGAATATAATAGGATGCAACACTCAGTTATTCTTTGTTACATCTGAAGAAGTCTTGTGGACAAAAATGTTGTGGGAATAGTTGCATTAATGTATTGAATAAACTGCTGGCGTGTCTTGTGCTTTGTACCTGTGCTTTGGTGTTTTGGTTTGTTGGTCGTTTCAGGTACCTAGCCTCATTGTGTTGGAATATATATATATATATATATATATATATATATATATATATATATATATATATATATACTTAAAATCCAAAACGTACTGATTTGTTGATCTTTGCTCTCCTTAGGGCTGTTCTTGACCTGAATGGACTTGTTTGTCACTCTGTTGTCATTGGTTTTGTATGTGGCATTGAAATCACTCCATTAATTATGTGTGTCTGCGAAAAGCACAGCTGAATACACAAGCAAAAGTAATCGACAGATATAAATAGCAGAAATTCCTGTAGGTCAAGGAAAAATGTATGACATTTTGAGATCATATGGATTAGGTTATAAGTTTATAAGGGCCAGCATATGAAAATTCTTATATTAGGTTGACAATCAGTGGGTGGTTCAGTAATGTAATTAAAGTACGGAGAGGGGTAAAGTAGGGATGCCCCTTAAGCAGTATGCTGTTTGCATTGTTTCTGAATTCTATAATGGTAACATGCAGCTGATATAGTCAGAGAGGTTGCTTTAAAACTGTTTAAAGAAATTCAAATACTGCTCTATATGTACTCAGATGATTTAATAATTGTAGTGAATTAGAGAGGACAGATTAAGGAATGCTCTACTGGAATAGGGGAATGGATGGGAAATTTAGGTTTGAATATGAATAAAGATAAATGTATGGGTTTGGGGGACACAAGATAGCAGGTATATAGTTTCACAGGTAGCTCTAAATTTATTAGGAACACTGTCTAGAAGCTATGTTAAGAATAGAAAATTAATTGAAAAATATTGTACAATAAATAATAAACTCTATAAACAGGTGGCAAATTATTTATTTTTTAGTAAAAATGCCTATTTAAATACATTCCTATTGTTTGGAGAAATTAGGTTATATGGATGAAGTTTTCTTGTTTTTTAGGGAAATATGGAAAAAGAATTGTTTGAGTTTTTTTTCTTTTTTGGGGGGAGGGGGGTTCAAGACTCAAGCCAGTAAAGAGAGGGTCTGTGTATTGTCAGGGGATGGTGGTGGATTCAGACTTAAAAAAAATAGGTGTTTTCTTGGCATTGCTCGATGTTTATTTGATGTTTTCTAAAAGAAGAAAACATATATCTAAAAGTATAGGAAAGTATGGGATCTTAATGGAAAAGAAAAGTGTTTAACAGACAAAATGAAAAAAAAGAATATTATGAAATATGAAACAGATGGGAATTACACTGGAATGTTTAAAAGACTAAGAAACATGGTTTAAAGTATTCTGAAAAAAATATTGTGATGTGAAGATTTGGGAAAATAAGGAACTTAAAATAAAAAGCCATAAAATGTAGACAAGAAAGATGTAAACATTTTTTTGTGAAAAGATTTTTATGGAAGCTTACAGTTAAGGCTGAAATGAAAAATAAACAAAAGGATAATGGAATGTACAGAGTGTGCAATGCTGAATAAACAATGGGGCATTTGATTATTGAATGTCTCAGGATAAAACAAATTTGATGTTTGTATTATAAGGAATTTTGAAAAGAGGCATTTAATGAAATTAATATGAATGTGGTTATTTATGGCATTTAGGAAAATTTGAGAGAGGAAAAACGTTAATATGTGGAGTAAAATTGTTATAATGTAATTTGGAGAGTATGGAATATGAGATACAAAGAATTATTACTTAACCAAATTTGGGATGTATAGACTGTGATGAATAAGATAAAAAGTGGTTGTGAGATAAAGGATAGAGTAATGATTTTTTGACAATTTCATGAATGAAAATTTAGATTTCGATGTTAAGTTGAAATTAAATAAAATTTGTAGTATATATATATATATATATATATATATATATATATATATATATATATACTCCTTTGATATTTGTGTTGTTATGTATTTCAATAGCCAAAGCAAATAGAATCGGTGACATGCGACATCCTTATTTAGTACCCTTTGTTATATGTATAGATTCAGAGGTTAAAGTACCTGGCTTAACATATTCTAAATTATTTGTGTGTGTGTGTGTGTGTGTGTGTGTGTGTGTATATATATACATATATATATATATATATATATATATATATATATATATATATATATATATATATATATATTTAGTAGATGAACAGAGGAAGGAGGAAATTCAAATAACACCAGAATTTTGAATAAATAGTCCCAATTTCGGGAATCAAAAGGCTTTCTCTATAAGCCAATTATGAGTAATTCTTTATTTTCTTTATTAATATAATCTATAAGAGAAATTATCCTTTTAATATTGTCATGTGTGTGTCTATGATATATAAATCCAGTTTGATCATTATTGTTTTGGATAGTGGTATTTTCATTCTGTTAGTTAATATTGTCATAAATATCTTATAGTCATTATTTAATAATGATATAGGTTTGTTTTCCTTTAGGATTGGTGTGATTAAGGAATATTTCCAAGAGGGTGGTATTAAAGCTTCTGACCTAGTTTCTAATAGAGTTTTATGGAAGAAAGATAGTATCTTTGAAGGAAAAAGTTTATATATTTCCATAATTATGCCATCTATACCTGGAGCTTTATGATTTTACCCTCTTTTATTGTATCTGTAATTTCTTTGTAGGATATGGATGCTTGCAGATCTAGTTTTAATTTTTCTGTTTTTTTTTATATTAGAACAATTTTCATCTAGATTTAATTGATCGATATGTATATTTTCTTTTTGGAAATGTTCCATCTAGTGATTTCTATAGGCATCAAGAATGTCACCTATATCCGAGACATTTTTTCCCTTTCTTTTTAATGAAGATACTTTTAATGTTATTAGCTTTTGATTGCATTTTGATTCTTGTGGATAAATTATGTAGATATTTGGGAGAAGAAGTGGACAAGGTATTAATTTTTAGTTTTTCTAAAGTGAAACTAGTTTTATGTGTTAGAATTTCATTGTATTTATAGTTTAATACTTTTACTTTCTTTTTCATCTCCAAATGATTTTGATTTTTTTCAGCTTTTACTGACAAAAGTTTGGATTGTAAATCTAATAATCTAGAATCCCATTGTCTGATTTTATTTATACCATGTTAGGGTTTTACCATATAAAAGCTTTTAATCAGTCCCATATCATTATTTTATTTATCTCTGTGGTGTAATTAATATCTAAGAAGAACTGTAATTCAGATAATAACCAGGGTTTGAACTCTTTAATTTTAGTTATATATGCCGGAATTATGGACTTAAAGATTAATGGGTTGTACACATTTTGAAGTTTTAGCATCAATGAATTGTGGTCTGAAAAGGGACAGGGAGTGATTGAGAAATTAATGATTTTAGAGTGTAAGTCATGGGCAGCAAATATTTTATCTATTCTAGTTTGGGTACCAAATCTGGGATCTTGATGGGAAAACAACAGAGATTTATCTTCTTTAAATTTGAAAGTATCGACAAGATGAAATGATTCTACCCACTTGTTTAAAGCTTTTGATACAGCAGATGTACACAGCAGTCTTTTATTTGTAGTTTCAGAAATATCAAATATACAGTTAAAATCTCCTAATATTAAGTTGCCTTTATAATTATTGGAAATTAAATCTAAGTGTTTTTTAACAGTTCCTGATCCAATGCCTGGGAACCAGTATAGATCAACTAGGGGCCATATTCTGTTATTATATTTAACTATTACTAATGCCATAAGGCCTTCTTTATCTTCATACTTATAAATGATTTCTGGGTTAATTACATTTGTTTTCCATAAAATTGTTACACCTTTTATCTTTGTATGTGGATTGTGCCAATATCATATATTCCTTAGGAATCCATTTGTAATTGTCATTTGTTTTGAAATGAGTTTCTTGAAGGAAGACAATTTGTACTTTGTTCAGTTTTAAATATTTCAGTAGATTTGATCTCTTGCTAGGATTGTTTAAGCCATTGGTATTTAAAGATAATAAAGTTAAATCCCTCTTAGTTTATTTAGACTATGCATTTTTGGTTTTATTGTGACTATTAAACATTTTCCTCTAATAACTATAAAGTATATGTTTGAGCTTTTAAAGGAAATTATTAGTTTTATACTTTGTTTGCTTACTAGTAAAGTAATGTTTTGGTCAGGCATACTAAAAATGTTTTTGTGAAATAAATTTAAATTAATAAATGTTAACAAAACTAAGATCCACACTAGCTATGGAATGAAAATCATTCCTAATCTGATGGATAAACCTAAGTCCATCAGATTATCACTCATACCTTAACAATCCAGAACATCTGAGCTCCATAAGGTAAATTATCATATGGAGAATATTTGTAAAAGGAATAAGCAATGTTTATATTATTTTGAACATATATAGTACTATTGTAGATTAGACAGAATTCTAATACAATATAAATGTCTGCTTATTGTATAAGCAATTAATATTTACATGAAAGATAGATGACAAGCAATTAAATCATAGTAAAGTAGGATCTATCATATATAATCTTAAATCATAAACATCTATCTTTCATTATAACTACCTGAATATAGACTGGGAACATTACTCAAGCCCTAACTTTCTAGCCCAACGGTTCCTGGAGTTCATAAATTCAAATGCCATGGAACAGCTAGTCACTGTTCCCACGAGAGGAGAAAATATACTAGATCTCATTATCACAAACATGGGGACAAAATGCTCCACACCGGAAGTATATCCCTCATTGATGAGATCTGATCATAAACTAATCTCACTGGAAATCCACATCCCGCCCCCACCCCAAACAAAAAAGACCACAGTGAAGAACTTCTCTAAAGCAAACTTCACACTACTCAAGACTGGTGTGGTATCCTTCAAGGCCCCTGAGCCAATGGAAACCACAACCCAAGCTGTGGAAGCCCTTACAAATGCTTTCTATGAACACCTCCAGGACTGCATGGATCAGGCAATCCCAAATAAAACCAAGACTCTTTCCACAAAGGGCAAACGTCCAGTCTGGTGGACCCCAGCCATTAACAAACTTTACAATAAGAGGAGAAAGCTATTACATGATAGAACAAAATCCATAAAAGGGAAGTCACCCCTGATCATTATTAGTAAAAAAATACGAGCACTCATAAAATCAACTAAGGTCAATTTTGAGAGAAAAATTGCCATGGATTCAGAGGACAATCATAAGGCCTTTTTCAGCTATGTTAGAAACCTGGGTGGAAACTCCCAGATATGCTCAGAATTAGTCCAAAATGATACAAAAATCACTGAACCCACAGACATTGCCAACATACTGGCAGACAGGTTCAGTGTAAACTTCACCCCCCTCTCCTAAAGGAGAGATAACTATCCCAGCGGAGTGTAGCCTCCCAGACATCTCAAATGCGCAGGTGAAAGCTGCTCTCTCTAAAGCTAAAAACACAGCATCAATGGGACCGGATGGTGTCCCCAGCTGTGTGCTACATGAGCTAAATGAGGAATTAAACCCGCACATAAGGCAGCTGTTTAATCTCAGCCTTACCACAGGATACGTGCCCAAGGACTGACGTAGGGCAACTGTGGTCCCACTCCACAAAGGTGGTGCCTCTACAGACCCTGGTAATTACCGCCCCATAAGCTTAACAAGTCTAGTCTGCAAAGCTATGGAGAGGATCATAATGGAGCTCATAAACAAAGATATAGGGGACTTGCAGACATTGGACTCGACCCAGTTTGGCTTCGTCAAGGGCAGATCATGCCTTTTGAACTTGGTCGACTTCTTCGAAACAGTCACCAAGGCCATTGATGATGGAAAGGCAATCCGTACAGCCTACCTTGACCTTGCAAAGGCTTTCAACACAATACCCCACTCGGGTATTGTAGAAAAACTTACCAGCTTAAATGTAAACCCATATGTCACAAGATGGGTTGCAAACTGGCTTAAGGACAGAACCCACAGGGTTAGAGTTGCTGGCGCTATGTCAGACTCCAAGCTGGTCACAAGTGGTGTCCCACAGGGCTCGGTCCTTGGCCCCCTATTGTTCGGCATCTACTTCTCAGAAGTACAGGCCAACATGGGAGGACTTTGGCTGACAAAGTTTGCAGATGACTGCAAACTGGGCGCCATAGTGGAAAGTGCATCGGACACGGATATCTTTCAGAAGGGACTCACGGAAACAGATAGCTGGTGCCAGAGCCATGGCCTGAAGTTAAACGCCAAAAAATGTATAGTCATACCCTTCGGGAAAAACAAGGTAACCCCAAGCTACCATATAGGTGGCAATCCACTAAGCACAGAAGAGGTTATCAGAGACCTGGGGACCCAGGTTGACAGTGGCCTTTCTTTTGACACTCACATTGCTAAAGTGGTTAGAAAGACCTTCTACATTGCCCACCTGATCATGAAGGGATTCACATCCAGATCTAGTGAGGTCATTGTTCCCCTGTACTCTTCACTTATCAGACCAATGATCGAGTACAATGCCCCATTCGGGATGTATCTCACCCGACATCTGAAGCAATTGGAGAGACCCCAAAAGTTCCTCACCAAAAGGATAAAGGGACTCCAAAATCTGTCATATGTTGCCAGAATCAAGAAACTCCAGCTCTATTCAGTCGCATACCGTCTGCTCAGAGGTGACATGTGCCTGACATACAAGGCCATGTCCAACCCGGAATTAATGGACATGCTCCACCTCAAAAAATCCAAATCCACCAAAACCACTAGAGCAAGCGACTTAAACCTTAGCATGGATATAAATAGGACGTGCTGGAGGGATAGATTTATCACTCAGAGACTCCCTATGCTGTGGAATAAAATCCCGGTCCATGTGAGGCAGAGCACCTCGCTGGCTCTGTTCAAGAGAAATTTTGACCTGTGGATGGGAGATCGTAGGTTTACCCCGGGAATCATCTCTGTGTCACTGCTGGACAGAGGCACAACAAACTAATAGGCACAGTATTTTTTCATATAAGGGGTGGCGTAAGCCACAAAACTTTGGGCTAGGCTTATAAATGCCTTAGGGCAGATAGCCTAGTATAAACCTATGAACCTATGATCCTATAAAACCTCAGTAAAAGATTATAGCACACATATTCACCCTTATTGAGGAAGTCTTTCAAAACGTATTACTTAATATAAATAGATGGTTATAATATTTATACCTAATGTTTATAATACAATGTATTTTACTGGATATATCAGAAGTTATATTTCATTGTTTACCAGCATTTAAGCAATCACTTTGTTTGTTGCTAACTTACTTAAAGCATTACATTTGTTTTATGTAAACATTGATGAAAGTTAGTGCATTTTAATTATCAGTGCATCCCTCTTCCCTCCATTTCCTACACATAAGGATTTTCATATCTGTCATTTCTTATTATAAAATGAGTGAAATTATAGGTTAAAAACAACAAATTCACTTATTGCGATTAATGATTACAAGTTCCCTTTCCATATTCATAAATTGCCATTTTATGGCATATACTGAAAGTTTTTTAGATTTAAATGGCAGCATTCTATTTTGTATAATCAGCAAAGGTTAACCTGAGTGATTACTGTCAATTTAATTATATTTGTTCAGAATGTGATTGTTACATTCTGTGACATTCCTAGTTCAGGCTTCCATTGTTTCCCTTGAATAACTTTGTCAGTTTGATGTCATGTATAAAACATTTGTTACCTTGGTAACAGCTTAAGTATTATGTATGGTCAAGATGGGTTACAAAAACTACAATTCAAGTTAAAGTAATTATATGACTTAACACATTTTCATAGCAATCTCTTTAGACTGACTGACAACAATTTACTCATTTGTAAGCATTTAAAACTCTTACATAGGATTTCTTGTAAGTCTATTAATTATATGACTTGTTATGCACATTTACTTATATGAGAAAATCATCATGCTTCCTCTTGATGTTCAATGTAGTGTATGTCATTTATGACAAGTTAAGACAGTAGTGTTATTATACACAAGCCCATGTTATTAAATCTTATCTTTAATATCTAAATTCAACAGACTGCTTCATCTTATATGACGATTATATATTTTATGTCTAGATTTACAAAAATCATACATTACATAACTATTGTGTGTGGTGTTTTTTATCAAGAATCAACTTAATGAGCTAAACAAAGTGTTGGGAGACCATCAATATGTGTACATGTGGTTTAAAACAGCCCTTTATATATATATATATATATATATATATATATATATATATATATATATATATATATGTATATGTCATTGCCAAGAATCATCTGGGTGGCTCCTCAGAGCCATTAAGCATTATTGTCACTCTGTCTCCATTACCATAGCAACCTGGGAGCATCTGTTTCTGTTAGTGTTTCTGTGTACTGCATAACAGAGGCTTGCAATGCACCTGAAGCAAAGCTTCACTTCACTGCAACTTCAAGCCTAAATTCCCTCCCTTTCAGCGGGGCAGCAGCCAGGAAAAGAACAGAGAGCAAACAAATCAAAAAATAAAAAAAACTCCCAACAACCCACCACAACAAGAGACAACACACTCCTCCAGCCCTCCCTCCTCTCACTTAGCAGATGTACAAACAAACCATTCTCTACCAAAATACCCCATATCACACCTCCATACACCCCCATCCCCTGGATCCAGGCCAAAACACCAAATGTCCCTTCCCAACACACAAGCACCAGTAAACCGCGATCACAAGCCACAACTCACAGCTTCCCAGAGACAAAAACGGCAACACACAACAGCTGCCAGACACAACTGCATCCACATACACCGTGTGAGGCTTAATCAAACAGCACTCGAAGCTATGATACTTGCCATAATTGATATTAATTATGTTTAGTCAGAATAATAATGACATTTGTACTAGCTGCCAGACACAGTTGCATCCACGCACACCATATCAGGATTGATCAAACAGCACTCAAAGCTATGATACTTGCCATAATTGATATTAACTATGTTTAGACAGAATAATAATGACATTTGTACTAGCTGCCAGACACAGCTGCATCCATGCACATCATCTCAGGATTGATCAAACAGTACTCGCAGCTGTGATACCTGCCATAATTGATATTAACTATATTTAGACAGAATAATGATGACATTTGTACTAAGAGCTTGCTACTATTATTTAATCAGGATATACATGACATTTCTAAATCATACTTTAACTGAAGAAGGCATTAGTCTCCATGACAGCATTTTTTTTTCAAAACACTCTACTGTTACTGCTATTATATATGATGTTAATTTGTTAAGTTTGAGTCTCAACTCTGATGAATGGTACCTTGTTGAATTAATTAGTTAATTACTTAAACTAGTATAAGTAATATCAATGAAAAATTAACAAGATAAGTCTTCATTGAGTTCAAGTAGGGGAATATAAAACTTCTATATTTGTATTATATGTATAAAAAAACCAAGACAAACGACTAAAGGGTGCACTGTGTCAAAACACCAAAGTCCAAAGCAAAATATACACAGTGAGACCACCAAGGCATTTGCATTATATGTTGCTTTGTTTGGCTTATATATAATGTAAATAGTAACCCATCTGCACCTACCTTTCTTTGTGAAGAATTATTGGACTCTTTGAACATTCTGAATAAATCATTGCTGTTTCTCAGTTATTTAAGAAACCCTCCTTTTTTAAATAAAAACAGATGACAAGTGATGTACCATATCAGTTGATACTTTGAGAGATGTAGTTGTAAGAGTTATTTTTTTGGGACAGCTATCTTGGGATTAGTTTTTTGTTTCTTCTTTCTAGCATCAGTCCAAGGTTTTGTTTCTTTTATTATTTTAAGAGTAGGGGCCATCAATTCCATTTCTTCTGGGATAGACACTATGTTGTTTTTGATGACTATAGTAGCGTCTTCTAAGTCATTAAAGGTTCTCATCTCATTGGCAAAAAGTATTTTTATCTTGGCTGGAAAGGCCAGCTGTGCTTTAATGTTGTTTTGTTTCAACAGTTTTATTATTGGCCAGACTTTTTTCCTTTATTCTAGTATTCCAGAAGAATAATCATTGTCAAACCTTATCAGGATTTGATTGTATTTTAAGGGTGATTTTCTCCAAGCAGATTTTAATATTAGCTCCTTGTCCAGAAATGAAAAAAAATTATAACTATGGATCTAGGTGGAGTATTTGTTGAGTTAGAAGCAGGTTCTCAGTGATCTATGCGCCCTTTCAATCCCAAATGAAAATCCCTCTTTCAAGTCTAAAAATTCAGGAATCCAGGTTGTTAAGAATGAAATAATGTCTTCTCCTTCAGTGTTTTCAGGCAGACCAAAGATCTGTATGTTGTTTCTCATTTCCCTGTTTTCTAAGTCATCTATTTTGTTAAGCAGCTATGTATTCAGTTTAAGCAGAAATTCTTTTTGGAATTCTTCCTCTTTGAGTCTCCCTTCAATGTCATATAGAGAAGTCTCTATATTTGTTATTTTGTATGGTGCTGCTGTAATAGTTCCTTAAGAGTATAAGTCTGTTTTTGAGAATTTAATTTGAGGTTTTCTAAGTCATTTTTAAAGCCATCCATCTTCAAAGATAGTTCCTGTAAGGTAGATGTCATCAATTGCAGTTCTTTTTTCAAAGCAGCATCTGGATGAGAATTCCTTGAGTTCATATTCAGTGATTCAATATGTCTCCAAGTTACTTGACAGGAAAATTTTTGTATATCTCCACCAAAATTGATATTTATGTAGTTTGGTAGTTTATCTATAGATTTCTGACATTTTAAACTTGAAAATAATAACATTTTCCTATATTATTATACTAGTTTATGGATCTCTCAAAATTCACTGCTCTCAGTTAACCATCTAGGCTCTGCCCTCTTCTGTAAGGGTTTTGATATCATCCATACGTTCACTCTCAAATAATACTTCTACCACCATAAATTTAAATATATGGCTACTACCTCTTCTTTTAACATGTTTTACCAGTGCACTATTTGTAGAGGTGATGCAAATGTGGTATATGTGCTCTCTAATCCATAGTCTACGTTTCTTGTCTGTTTTACCCAAGTAAAATGCCCTACAGTCCTGCTTAGTGCTACGATCAGCTATGACCTGGAACTTATATAAATATACTGTATCCGGATGTAAAAAGTCAGAAGATGGACGTATAAAAGAGCAATAATTACAGTGATTGCATGATTTCGTACCAGGAGAATAATTGGCCCTATTTGTGTCACTACGTATCTTCCTGGGGTAACATAACATTCTCCATTTTGTTCATCTTTTTATTAAATAAACACTTTGGAGCATCACTCACTATCCCCCTAACTGTAGGTTCAACCACTAACATTTCCCATCACTTCTTAATAATGTCTGTAATTCCTCTGCATTTACTACTAAAATTGAGGGACATCCCCGGGGCATAGTTCTTAGATTGCTCAGCAGGCACAGATGTATTCATTCTTTTAGAGAAATATGGTTTTGCTGAGCTTCCTGTCATATTTCTAACTCTATTTATATCTTACAATACATCACTGTCCTTATAACCCCTATCTCTAAACATATTGCTTAATTTCAACAGTTCTTGGTCAAAATCATTGCCATCTGCATGATGCATATTTATAGCTATTTATATTTATCTATCTCTATCTCGCTCTCTATATATGTGTGCGTTTACTTACACACACACACACACACACACACACACACACACACACATATCATTTATATTATGTCATTGAGTGTGACCACATGATTGAGTTTCTGAAAACTTGAAATAAAAAAAATGTACATTTTGCAGCAGTTTCAAGCCCCCCTGCACCCCCACCCCTGGCTAATTATATATACAAACTCTGAGACTGTATTACTGTGGAAAAAAGGCTAACTTCTCCCTTGAAGCACTTCTTTGTAGATCACAGTACAGTGGGAATCAGGGAATGTATCCTTTTCCCCTTTTTGAGTGAGATCTCAAACTTGGTAAATACAATTTGCAGGGGGTGTGTGTGGGTGCAACCCCCAAAAAACATTTTTTTTTTACTTTGAGTATTTTTGAAACTTAATCATATAGTCTTGACCATATGAATTTCCAGTTTCCAAAAACTCAATGATATAATATAAATATATAGGTAGATAAAGCATTATATAAAATAAAGCCCCTACTCATTTTGTTGGATGCAGTGAGATTTTTTTATACCCACCTGAGCTACCACCAATGCAGGCAATGAGAGCCTCATTTAACAGAAGACGCACTGCGGAGTGTAGCCCTCCCTTATGCTACACTGCACTTTGTCTACCTAGTGTGAGAGTAGAACCCGCAGCCTTTTGCACCAAAGATGAGTGTGCTACCTGTTGCACCACTGACACTACAATAAACCCCTAGCAGGTAGTTCCATTCATCTCCTTTATATACTGCAGCACATACCCAGTAAAACTTGTATGCATGGTTATTTATGGGTACTCATGAATATTGCATGACAAAAGAAGAAAAATGTCACTGTTGTGCAATGCAAAAGCCTTGCTAGGTGGTTAAATCTTCTAAGCCACTTTGTGTACCATTAGAAGTTGTTATGAAGTAGGTTGCACTTCATTATGAGATACTAACTGCTTAATCATAGATTCTGCAATGACTTTAATAACGCAGTTCTTGTAGACTCAATCATACAGTCACTGAGGTGTGTTTATCTGTCCAAATACTTATATAGCAGTCTATCAATTTATTGGTTATCTAGCTAGCTATCAACCTATCTACCTGTTTGAATTTGTGAGCTAGGTAATCCCACAGATTTCATAGCCCATTTTTACTGAAAACCCAGAAGTTAAAGGTCCCATATAAAATAAGTGCAAATGCAAATGTATAAATAAATGGGTTAGGCAGTGTTCAGCATCACAGATGGAATCATGTTGAACACTTGAATTCCCTTTAACTGAAAATCATTCACCAAAAATTATGCCAAAACAAGATTCAGTGAACCTTACAAGGAAATTTTCTATTTTTTTTTTTTTTGTTTTCTTGCATGGGGCACCACACATGGAACCTCCCACACTCCCTCAACCTATAGATATTGTTCCATGTTTGCATAATAGTGAGGAAAAGGGAAAACACCACCATCACTAAAAGTTGTTTCATCACTTTTCCTTCAGTCTATAAGCAGTCAAAGAAATATCTGATAGTAGATCAACTTGCTCTTTCAGAGATTAGGTAATTAACTCCTTTAGGACACTGCATAAACAGTTACCGAGTTTTTGAAGTAAGGTCCATGACAGACAGTGTCAACGTTTCTAATCTGTTCCTTGAAGGTGGCAACAGAGGTCAGAGATTTGTCAGTCGACTTCAGGCAGTGACATTACTGTACACAAAATGTAAGTCAATGATGAGTGAATCTTGAAAGGTTGTACCTGACTGCATGCATCATTTAGTGGAAATCTATGATTCTCACTACTGTGAACTGCCCCTCAGAAAATGTATTGTCTTCACAAGATATGTGATGTATTTGGGTAATCAGAATTTACATGTCATACATTATATTCTGCATGAAAAACATGTAGACACTCTGTGAAAATGGTATTACTGTAAACATTGCTATCTTTGTCAGAACAACATTTTGATACCTTCTATGCAGCAATTGAAGCATTAATGCTTTGCAGTCTAATGGTTTTGCTTTGTTGTTACAGTTTACTTTTACAAATATTATGAGGTGACGACATATTTGAAGGACTGTTATAGTGTTTCTGCATGAGCAAGCTGCCATTAGTGGCATATGTGAAATAATAAAATGCTACATAATCAGTATCTGCTAACAACGAAAGAATTGATATTGAAATGATTCCATTAATTATGTGCGTCTGTAGAGAAGCATAAATAAATATTCAAATGAAAACAAATAGCCAAATATAAACAGTATGAATTTCCATTTTTTTTTTGTATGTTTACAGAAATATTTTTTGGAGTATTTGCATGCAGAAGCACTGGCAGGACAGTAAAACTTAAACCATTGTTACTCCACTATTTCTGTAGTGTTGGTATTGCCGAATGTATTTAATTACTTATTTACTCTTTCATAACTGGACTTCTGCGGTGATGCAGCGGTAGCGTTGTTGCCTCACAGCAAGAGGTTCTCCTGTTCGATTCTCGGCTGGAGTGCAGGGAGTGCCTTCTGTGTGGAGTCTGCATGTCCTCCCCGCGTTTGGGTGGATGTTCGAAAGACATGCATAAATGGGCGTGCCTTCGTTGAAGGTTGAACATCGAGCTGGCAACTCGGCATTTGTGAAAATTTACTGCCAATAATTAGCGGACCGGAGTTCCGCTGTGGCGACCCCTAACTGGGAAAAGCTGAAAGACAACAACTCCTTTGTAACTGGATAATTACCAGCGGTCTCTTTCCAGGCTAGATCTAAGAGGATATTTATATTGGAAGGGGAAATTTGTCTAGGCTAGAGAGGAACTTCCATTACTCTTTTCAATAATTGCCATGAGATCTTTTACATCCACCTGACCTATCACCAACTTAGGCATCTGGAAGCATTGTTTAAATTGTCACCCAATGGATAGTATACTCAGAAATACAACTCCACACGACAGGGTCAGTAAGTCTAAATTAGTCCAATCACCTGAGGTGGGAGTATACGGAATCAAGAAAAGTGAAAAGTATGCAATGAATGCTGCCTGCATTATTATGATGTTATACTGTATAAAATAATAAAGTAATAGAGTATTGGCTTCTCCATGAACTGAACAAGAGTAGCATACCAAAAATGTCAGTCACCATAGAGGTATAATTGTTAGCTGATAAAAGCAATAAACTTCTGTATAAACCAAATGTAGTCAAATATCAACACAACCAATTATCTACTTCAGTACTTGCTGCAGTAAACTATATTGCAAAATTAAACTGAAATTAATATTATGTTTATATACACTTAAAATATTCATCTGGCAGAAACCCTGCACTGCCTTAATGTGAAAATAACAGAAAACTATTATTGTGCCGGGTCTTGTTGAACTCTTACTCAACAACAGCTGTTGCTATTAATGGTAAAATATGGCAAATATAACATCCTACTACAAGACATATGGAAGAGATGTCACTGCATTAAACATTCAGAGAGGATGACAGGGGTGAGTAAGTCCTCACTGCTGCAATTTCCATACTGTCCAGAATTTGAAAATAGTAAGGGGCTTATAAAATAACTGCACTCATGACTATTGTTCCCATTTTATTAATTTAAGCTACGTTTTCAAATAAATACCCATCACTGTTAGTGGTTTAATGTAATGAGAATGGACCTTTATATACTGTATATTACAATGTAAATACAATCCTGTTTATTGTATGTAAATATGAATTTTATTGCACTCCTTTTGTGTTAGCAGAGATGTTTTCTACCTCTGTACACTGTGGGCCAGATTACAAAAGAGTTGCTCTCAGTGTAAGTGACTGACTTCAACGTAAGGCCTATCTATAAGCAAACTTACTAAGGGGACCAGATTCCAAAACATCTTCTCTCAGCCTACTCTCAGTGTAAGTGGTCACTTACACTAAGAGTAAGTCGTTAAGAACTGGGGCCTATATTTATGTGAGTTGAAGCTTTTCTCCCCACGCCTCCACTGAAAAGGGATTTTATTACTCAGTCAGACATTCCTAGTAATCAAAGTCAATGAATGAATAAATAAATAAATAAATAAAATACAAGGTAATCATTTGTGGTGACGTAAACCTTAAAAGGGACTCTCCAATAAATGACTTCTTAATTAAACTACTGAATTAATTTAATTGAGTATAACTAGCAAATAAAGGCACTTATACCAAACTCAGAATCCAAAAACTCATCTCTCAGTGACATAATCATAACTAACATACCAAGCAAACTTAAGACACTGTCCATCCCACTGAAAGACCTCAGTGACTACTGCCCTCTCCCTCTCTTACTTTCAAAATGATCTAACTTTCAGTCAAATACATAATCTGCCACTCAATCCCTAATAACTTTGAATCAATGCTCCTCCAATAATTATATCTTATTGACTGGTCTGATTTTTACAACCCTACCTACCCTACCTATGTGTCACTCATGCTGGTTTACCATTGAAAATGAACAGGCAGGGTAGTTCATTTATATGCTTTATTACATAGAAATACATCAGGCTTGATAACAGCAGTACAAAATATAAACAAAAAAATTAACTGACAGACTACACAGACATACATGCTTACATCTCAAAAGCTTACTACAAAATGGCAGTCAGGCTCACACATGTTCAGTATTTATAAACTTCTGCAAACCCAAGGAAAACTTCTTGAAAGTATACATACATATTGATTTACATCCTCCCTCTTTAATGAATTGCCCACAACATAATGACATTTGAAAAGAAACATGTAATTTTATAGACAATAAGAAAGAAACACAACATTCATGTCCAAGTTGCCATGTATCTGGAACATGTTCTGGAAATGTGACCTGATCTAGTAATATAGCAATCAGAACTGGATTTAGCAAAAGGGACAGACATTGCTGAATAACTTGCTTCAGGAGTTTTGGTATTCTTCTCAGGAACAAGGATATTTACTGGAATGTCCTCTGGAACTGGAGAGCTGGATAACTCACTCTGAGATATAGACTCTTTCTCGCAGGTATGATACAATACAGGCATGGACACCGGGATCAAATGTTTCCAATTCTGCCTAAATTCTGCCCCTTGAGATTCCACAATGTATGATATCGGCTCTGGACATACAGTCTTCATGACTCCAAGCCAATCAAAACCTTTTGTCATCTGCATGCTCACTATCTCCCCTTCTCGTAATGGATTGAGTGGTTTGATGATCTTATCATAATAGGACTTCTGGGATAAGCGCTTCTTCAGCAGATGGGCTTTCACTGATCTATTGTTCGTTATACATGGAACTAGTAAAGAACTACTAATTGTAGTGTAGTTCTGGTTTGTCTGAACAGAAGTTTCTGTGCAGGTGAATCAAGATGTTTATCACAAGGAACATTTCTGAGATTCAAGAGATTCAAGAAAACATCCCTATTGTCTCATTTCAACTTCTCTAGTAATTGTTTCTCACTTAACTGCACGCTCTGCCAAGGCATTTGACTGCAGGTACTCAGGGCTACTCGTGACATGAGCAAAGTCCCACCCTTCAGTAAATCTTTTGAACTGCTGGCTTGTAAACCATGTACCATTGTCAGAAATAACTTTGTGCAAACTACCATGGACAGCAAAATGATGCTTTAACTTTGTAATGACAGTACTGGATGCTAGATTAGGAAGTAGGTCAATCTTGAACCAATTTAAATAATGGTGACCATTCCATTCAAAAATATCTGCAGCTACTGTCAACCAAGGTAGTTGAGGAATCTGTTTTAGCTGAAGTGGTCCTTTTTGTTGATGTGGCTTAGCACTATTACATACAGAACAAGATGAAAGTACTGGCTCACTGTTCTGTAACACAGAATGCCAAAATACTAGTTCTCTCACCCTTCTTTTGGTAGAATCAGTTCCTGGATGGCCACAATGCAAGATGGTAATATACTCTTGTTGCAAGGACTTTGGAACAATTACTTTTGGACACTTCATGATGATACCATTGTCAAATAAAATCTCAAGTGGGTAAGCAAAATAGTTTGCAGGTCATGAGGTAAACAAGATTGCCTTGACAGCCATCCTCGACTGATAAAGTGGTTGAACTTTTGAAGAACTGTATCTGAGGCTGTATGACTTCTAACCTCATCAAGACATGTGGAAGGAAAATTTCTCACTTCCATGACTTCAAAATCAAGTTTCTCATTTTCTAGTTTCAGTTGTATTTCTGGGCAATCTGCATAATGTATCAGCAAGACTGAAATTATACTGCTGTAATTTCAGCATTATGCACTGCATTCTGGCTGGAGCTGTATGCATAGGCTTTCACAAAATAGTAACTAGAGGTTGGTGATCAGTTTTGATCTGGATAGGTCTACCATAAATATAATTGTGGAACTTAGAACATGCAAACACAATTGCCAAGAGCTCTTTCTCTATCTATGCATACTGCATTTCAGTTTGGCTTAGAGTTCTGGATGCAGAGGCTACTGGTTTACCCACTTGAAGAATGACTGCACCAAACCCAAGCTTAGAAGCATCACAGGAAAGAGTAACTGCTGTGATGGCTTAGTGGTTAAGTACTGTGACTATAGTGTACAGGGTCCTGGGTTCAAGACCTGCAAAGGCTATGGGGGTGGGAGGTTGGCATAATGGTCAAGGTGTTTATCTTACAGACACAAGGTGCAGGGTTTGATTCTCACATGGGGTAATTGGCTAGGCTTAAAATGGCTCACAAAGTCAGTTAGACTAGTATTAATCTATGAACCTATGAACTGGTTTGTGAATATCATAGTATCTGAGAGTTGGTGGACTGGCAGTTCTCTTTTTCAGGATATCAGTGCTTCTGATGTTGTCCTGACCATGATCAAGATACATCTTTGTGAGTCAGCTCTCTGAGTGGTGCTGAAAGTTGGCTCAAGTCTGGAATGAACTTGCCTAAGTAGTTAACCATGTCAAGAAAACATTGTAGGGCTTGAACATTGTCTGGAGCTAGCATGTCAAGAATTGCTGTTTGCTTGGAAGGATCTGGTCGTAAGCCTGAACTGGTAAATAAATGACCAACATAAGTAACTTCATAGCCTGAATTTGCACTTCTGAGGATCCAGCTTAAGATTCACTTCATGTGCTCATCCCAGAACTTCCTTGAGGTTTCTGTCATGCATAGCTTCACCATTACCTCCTACTAGAATATCATCTACGATAATAGCACACGGATAGCCAGAAAAATTTGTTCCATTGCACACTCGAAGACTTTACTGGCAGAATTTATCCCAAATGACATTCTCAAAAATCTGTACCTGCCAAAAGGTGCACTGAAAGTGGTTAGCAATGAAAACTTTCTGTCAAGCAAAATTTGCCAAAATTAACTCTTTGCATCCAAGACAGAAAAAACAGTGGCATTTGGCATAAGAACAGCAATTTCTTCAACTGGATGCATTGAATGATGAGGTCTTTTCAGTGCTTTGTTCAAATCCCATGAATCAATACATATTCTGATATAATCTGAGCTTTCCTTATGAACCACAACCATGGAAGATATTCATTTAGTTGGTTCTTCAACTGGACAAATCACACCTTGCTGTACCATTTTGTCTAGCTCAGCTTTGATTCTGTTCTGCATAGCTACTGGAACTTTCTGAGCTGGTCTGACAAACTGGACTGACATCTGGGTCTAACCTCATGGAGTACACAACTGGAAGTTTTCCTAGTTTGTCTTCAAAAAGATCAGCATAGTTAGAAAAAATAGACTGGGTGAAATTAGAACAGTGGTCTTTCAAGCTTACATGGTGCACTTCCTTATTAAATGAAAACACCACCATAAACAACAAACTTGAAAACACCACCATAAACAACAAACTTCGCACACTTTGCCAAATCAAGCTTCTCACTAGCACATACTCTAGCAAATGTTTCTGCTGATGTAACATTGCACTTTCAACCTGTGTCAGCTTTGAGCTTTGTGGGTTTCCCATTTATCCGAACAGTACAAAATACTTCATTCTTTGCCCATAAATCTACTGCATTGACTATTTCATTAAGCACAGACACACCATCAACATAAAAAGTAGGGTCACAGCTTTCTAATTGATCAACTTGTCTCCTTGAATGTTCTCTTTTAATAAAAGAATAAGCCTCTTTTGATTTACAAAAGCTTTTGAAATGATTCCATGTATTGCATTTGTGGCATTGCTGACAAAAATCTAAACACTTTTCTCTTTTAGATACATGATTACCACCACAATTATGACAGTTGACTATGAGGCTAGGTGAGGGAACATGCTTTCAGCTTGCTGACTCACCCTTGTGCTTTACTGAGACTGTACACACTCTGGGATTTGCTAGAGAGGTACAGGGTTTCCTAGTGAATTTTGCAGGGTTCACATTTGCTGCCATGTGCTTGGGCCTGTTTCTTTTAACCACATGCTGCATACTAACAACATGGGCAATAGAAGATACTGGAAGCATGCATTTCTCATTTGTAAGCATATTTGTGTGCTTTTCTGTGAGCTCATATATCTGACAAATCTCAATGGCCTTATTCAAAGTTGAATCACTGTCACAAAGCAAAATCTTTCTCACAGCACCTTCTTTAGTACTGCAGACAAGTCTGTATTTTATCAACTCATCTCTTAAATCACCAAATCTGCACATTTTAGCTTTATTTCTCAAGTTGGTTATATATGCTGCAAAAGTTTCACCAGGTGTTTGATCTCTTGTATAAAATAAGTGCCTTTCCATTGTAGTATTTGTTTGAGGGTTACACATTTCTCTAAATTTACATTTTAAGCACTCTGGGTCTTCCCTTGACTCAGCCGGTACCACTATATGACAGTTTTCTCCCTCTCCTGCAAACACAGCAGGTGCATACACAAATGAGCACTCTCTTTCAATGGCTTCTGAACCAGCTAAATTAAGCAGGATAAATGCTTTTGTATGGTCACCTTTACCAGAAAATGCAGCTTGTGTGAAAATATTGTACTCTTACTCAAACACTCTCCAATTCTCTGCAATGTTATTATAAAAGACAAGAGGACCTGGTCTACAAAATCCTTCAGCCATGCCAACAAAGTATGCTCAAACACACTGAAAAAATGGCCCTTGTTATTATGTACTAACATGCACACATAGCCAGTATTTTTAATAACATTCAAATGCATAATAAACTCTTTGAAATATTTTACTTTACTTTGAGATATATGCTTTGAAATGGCTGTATTTTGTGAAATAACTGCACTGTAATACATGCAAACTCTCTGTATACTTCTAATATCTTGAATAACTTTAATTAATGCGAAAAAGTAGCACATAGCAAAAAAATGTGGTAATTTTTCCTTATTTTATTCATTTTATGAGATTCAAACTTTATTTCAAACTTTTTCAGTAGTTATTCGGATTTTTTTTCAACATGTCACAGTTTTGGGCATTTCGTTTACTTAGAAAATTATTGAGAGCATTCTGAGTGCTTCATTTTATATTTGCGAATAAGAAATAATTTAAGTAAGCTTTGATACCTGAAATGCATTTCTGACCTTTTTTGTGATTTAAATGTGCAGTAGAGATGATCCACTCCTCTATATTCTTCCACCATTAACTGAGTGCCTTCTGGTGTTGATTCTGGATTTCTGGATCCCATTCTGACACCATGTTGCTCATCTTGGTTTACCATTGAAGGCAAACAGGCAGGGTAGTTTGTTTGTTTGCTTTATTACATAGAAACACATCAGGATGGATAGCAGCAGTACACAATATAAACAAACTGATTAAATGACAGACTACACAGACATATATACATCTCAACAGCTTACTACAAAATGGCAATCAGGCTCACACGTGCTCAGTATTTATACACTTGTGCAAGCCCCTAGAAAGCTTCTTAAAGATATACATACATATTGATCTACACTATGGATAATCTGCCCCCTAAAATATGCTTACATCTCTACAAGACAATCTTATTCACTCATCTAAAAGAAAAGTTAACGGCATTCATGTACCATAGTTTTCTACTAATTGAATGGCAGAATTTAGAATGTGGAACAAAGCCTGGACTGAATGGAAACAAGACATGAATGATGCAAACAAACATCAATGCTACCAAAACCTTAAAGACTACATTAGTGTGGGAAGAAATAGCCAGGGAATTGTTATGGCTAGGCTTGTATAGGCCCTAGGGCTGATAGCCTAGTACCAACCTATGAACCAACCTATGAACATATGAACCATTAGGACAGGATGTAATAAGGGTAAAACAACATAACTTAGGAGTCATCAAACTGCAAGACTTGATAATTGTCTCATAAAAACAAGTCACAGGCTAAAGGTAATCTATCACCTGATTGATACATGCAGTGGTAGATTAAGTGTGTCTTGGACCCTGGATGGTTTTCAAACCATGAGCCCCCCCACACACATGATAATGTGGTTTACACAAAAATGTCTGTCTTCATTTGGATTCACCTTTTGGCTTAAGACCATTCAGCTTTCGGACATTATACACTACTAATGTCCATACCCTTCAGTTACAGCTATTTAATTATATACACCTCAAATGTCTGATTGTCATTTTAAAACCTCCCCCAACCCCACCAATGTGTCCAATCCTTAATGGTTTACTAGAAAATGAAAACTTTTATAAGGCAATGAGAAAACAAGAGGCAAAGTCAGGGACAACAGGAGAAACAGTTTTAACTTTGTTCTACACTTATCAGCAACCAGAAAGCAAAATAAAGTTTTAAACTTAGAAAACCAGCTTTCATTCACAGCCAGTCTGCTGTCCTCCTTTACTGCAATAATATATGTTAGACCTGATTGCCTGACAGAAAAAAAAAACTTACCTCACATTAAGGTGACCTCTACAGGTGTTCACAACTCTCTACTATGTATACTACTGGTGCAGTGGTTAACATTGTCACCTCACAGCAAGAGGTTCTCCGGTTCGATTCTCGGCTGGGGTGCCTTCTGTGTGGAGTTTGCATGCTCTCCCTGTGTTCGCGTGGGTTTCCTCCGGGTACTCCGGTTTCCTCCCACATTCCAAAGACATGCATCTGGAGCATTTCTCCCCGGGCCTCCGCTGAAAACAGGCTCTGTGGAACCTAGTCGGACATTCCCGGTCAACAAATGTTAAATAAAAAAATAAATACTATGCTATCTAAAATTCCCTCTACAGGTGTCCACAACTCTGTACTATGCTTTAAATTCCTGGCTATCTCTGTGTTCTTCTTAGCCCTCCTCTCTGCTATTAATACATTATTCACTGGACCTTCTTTCCCATTCTTTGTTCTTCTGTTCTCCAAAGTCACTGGCTCTTTTTTTCTCATCACATTCCTATCTTCAACCAACTGTAATTGTGTTTTCCTATAATTATAATCCATGGCAGTAGTTTTGTGACTAATAACAACATTGCAGAAATATCCATTGGTGAAGTAACATTGCATAAATATCCGTTGGTGAACTAACTGACCTTTAGAATTGCTGTTTGCTAGTCCATGATGCTGTGCCTTGCCTTGATTCTTTGAAACAAACAAAGGTCATTCTAATACAAAAAAAGAACATAAAAAAAGAAAGAAGCATCAGATATCACAGTATAAAGACAAAATGATAATATGTTGTGGTCTTTGTTAAAATTGCATAATTCACTTACTTCTAGCAGTTAATTTATAAGGAAAAAAAAACAAATATTGAGCAATCCTTCCCTGTCTCTCCCAAAACTAGAACATAACTTTCCCATCTTCTCTTTGATTTGAGCTTGTCTTGACCCCCCTCTGCAGGGAAAATGCTGTTTTTTCTAGGTTCGAACAACCGTGCCTCTCAACTTTCCCTAGTTTTGTAGAGCATCACTGATTTTACTTTTTATTTTGCCATGTCCTTTGTAAAATTATAATATTCTGGTAAAGCCTTGAGGATTGCAATCAGTGACTATTGCCAGACGATAAAACTTTATTCTTCTTATTGTTCAAAAAATGCACGATTTTGCAAAAATGTTGTTCTATTAATGATTTAAGTGAAATAGAGTACTATTTAAAAATTGCCATCAATTTTGGATCTTTGTTCCCTGACCATATTATCTGTGCCCTTCTCCAGAACTCTTGAGCACAGAAGTTGCAATGTGCCCCACTACTTACAAATTGCAACATTCAAATGTATTTCAACTCCTTTAATCAAAGTAAAGTGCATTCATAGAACTATTGTGTTTGATTTAATTACTGGGGAGCATACTATGTCAGTTTGATTAAGGCAGTGTAATGTACTCATGTAATTAAATTATTAACTACTCAGTGATGTGCACCATTTTATGTGGTTGTCTGAAGCCCTGCCATATGAGGATTTAAACAAAATAAAATATTCATTTTAGTCACACTTCTCATCTTCTGTACCTATTATCCATTTACTGTTCATGGGCTTTGTGATCCAATGGTTTGTGGGATGATGAAATAGTATGGAAGGACCAGAATGTCCAAGAATTGATCAGACAAGTTAGCCAACTTTTCTTATAGGGCACCACAGCTATGATGGTTTTAAAAGAGAACATTAAGGGTCAATTATCTATTTATTTATTTTTTTTTCTAGTAAAGAAATGAGGCTGCTATGGAGCACTGCTGGCTCTGTTTTATTTAATTTACGTTTTTTCTGTAAAGAAATTCACCATTTCTTTGCTTAAAAATAAATTAGACAAAATAAACAACTAACCCATAGTACTGCCATTCAAAGAAGTCGCAACTATAGCACTGTGCTCTAAACTAGTCATGGACCTCGCAGAGTTGTGGGCCCTGAGTGGCCATCTAGATCACCCTTATTATAGGCCATCCAAGTCAATATATCCTCCCGAAATGTTATAACACACTCCATCTTCTCATTAAATGATGAGGTAATTTCATCTGCCCAACTACAAGAAATCCACAACTATCCCCTTTGAAAACTGCAAAATGTGAAAAATACATCTAAAAGTAATTGATTATATTTTCAGTCCCAGTTTTACCATTTGTTGAGATAATGCCCTCAGTTCCAAACATCCTCTGATCATACCTTTCCCCAACATCCCACACCCTAATTCAGCCATACAATATAGACCATCTGTAAACATCTGTCACTTAGAAAAACATCATTGAAAGACTCATCAATTAACAAATACTGAACTACATGCAAAAATATGATCTTTTAACAGGCAGGCAACATAGACTGTGATCAAAATATAATATCCGGATTATTTTTTCATAACTTCTCAAGAACATGCAAATATGGAGACGGGTCTGCTAACAGGAGCCATATTTCTGGATTTTAAAAAGACCATTCAAAACATTCAAAAACAACTTTATTTTTAATAAGTTTACTTAATATAGGTTTTCTCTAGACTTGATGACATGGTTTAGAAATAATTTATCTGACAGATCTTTCTTCACTTGTAACCTTAACTCCTTTCCATCTACTGGTTATTTCAAAAATAGTGTTCCTTTGTGCTCAGCCCTAAGAGCCCTTATTATTACACTCTATATAAACGGTGGGTTATACCACACTTAAGCACCACCATGTATGCAGATGAAGTGTTTTTTTACTTCAACTCATAGGTTCTCATTACAGTTAAGCAACATTAAGGGAAAATAGCTTTGCCTTAATTTGGAATTGGCTTGCTAAGAACAAATTAACTATCAACACTTGCAAATTAACCACAGTGATATTTAGCAACACTAAAAGATTGGCTATTGTTTCTCCACCTATTATTGCAGATCCATTAGGTATAGCACTCCGTTTTTATAAACAGCAAAGATATATTGGAGTTCTATTAGACAATAGGCATTCTTTCCATAAAGATTGCCTATAATGTTTCATATCTTCTTACTCCACACCTTAGAAGGTATATCACAGTTAACATATTAATTCCAAAACCTGAACACTCCTTACCCATCTATGCCTGTTTTTCTGGATTCAATCTTGCCAGATACACTGAACATTTCTGTACTTCCAAAGAGGAAGTTAAATGTCTCCTTATTTTTTTATTTAACTTTGAACTATATTTTGACAGTTACTGTCTAACTCTACATAATAAACCATCCATTACAATCATACATATCTTCCTTTTAACTGACATGTTGTGATTTTTTTTTGATGCATGGAAGACGGTACCTAAAGAAATTATTTCTTTGTATGATCTTTCTTTCTCATTTCAAGAAGATGTTAAAGGAACTTATAGTATTACAGCATAAAAGCACATGTTTTCCAGATGGTGGCTAATTGTGTTTCTTACTCAACTCAAGCCTTAATTGGTTCATGTCCTGCTTTAGTGGTCCATTCAATATTTGTTTTTTTACTGGTGATTTTCCTATACTTTCCAAACATAGTGCATACATAATGCACCCATATTATCTTACCTTATAGTCCTAGTCAAATGATATATTATGTCTGTGTCCTTATAATTGCAAATATATGTAATTTAGCATCTGTCTCTTAATCTTACTTGTACTATAGCGGCCATGTAGCTGGGGAAGTGACTGGAGAATGTCTTGTGTCAGTCCACCAACCAGGTTATTAAACAAAAATAAAAAATGCATCATATTTCAGAACCAGCAACATTATTTTCTGGAATAGAAGGTGTTAGCCAATGTGCTACCAACATGTCTAGTCTAGTGGTAGTAGCTTAAGAGTTAGCCATGCTACCACAGACACAACGGCTACTTGTTAGCCATGCTACCACAGACACAGTGGGTTCATATTATATTCTCATCTTACAGCCAAGTAATAGTTCAATTTCCACAGCTGTGTGTGTTTTTTCAATCCATCCATTTCTAAACTGCAGTGCTTAGAATATGCATTTGAAAATAACATTTATATTTTAAGCCTTAAGTTGCAAGAAATTCAGCTGCAAACAGTTTTCAGACACAAGCTGGAGTGAGCAAGACTAACCAGCAAATATATTTAGTTTTTAACAAAATCCAACATGTAATAATAAAGCTATAAATGTGCATTCTGTGTAAATAGTCCCCAAAAACATTATGCAAATTTCAATGCCAGTCAGCAACACACAAAATCCTACAAATTTGTTTTCTATTATGACTTGCTCATTTGTAAGGATTGATTATATAATGATTACAAATGCCTGATACAGAATAAATCCATATATACCGCTCAGCCTTTATGCTTTAATAATCCTAGCACTGGCTTTTAAAAGTCTTACTATCATAGCAGATGGTCAGGCAGATGCCCACTTTTCTTACTGTCAAATAAGATGGTTAAGAAGAGGAACTCTTCCTTATCTTCTATATTTTTCCAAATAGGTTATCTTTAAGGGATAAATGGACCGTAAATACAATATTCCTTTCCCCGAGTGTGTTTCCTCTATACAGAATGAGTCACATTTTTCTTTCTTCATGGTATTTCTATCCAATTAAGCTTCCTCAATGCACGTCATGTTGAGGCTAAATGGAATTTCATGTTACTTTGTTTAAGAATTTGTTTCCATGTTTTTACATCATTTCACTTATCACTTTTGAATATTTCTTGCTAAGGAAACTTACATAAAAAGGTAGCTTTAGCTCTTTTTTTGCACCTGTGGGATTCATAAAGCTGTTCAACCAACGCATTTACATTTTATTTACTATATCTATCATTTATAGCTGCATTCTCTGCCTCTCCTGGTATCATAAAGCTATTCAGCCTTTTGTAGTCTGAAGCTGAAGAAACCTAATAAATTGATCCAGGGATCTACATTTTTGGGGAACATCAACAGGATGGTTTGGATACCACTGCTCTGAAGCAGACTCCTCATTTACATAAAACAAAGGTTATCCCTGTCCATATTCAACTGCAGCTTACATTTATGGATAGGTAATATAAAATTTACCCCAAGACTGTCCCCTCTACTATTAACAGCTGTAGTACTAATGAACACAGGCAGCTCCTAAATATTTTATCTCACACATGGCTATCCTCAAGTATCTATGGTATAATCTCAATTTTTCTCACTAGGGATAATTCAAAAGGGATAGGTTAATTCAAGCACTAAAAAGCAAATTAGATAGACTTAAATTCCCAAAATGGCAGCTTACCTAGTACTTGCCTGTGAATCTATAAACCTATGAACAACTTCACTAATTAGCTAAGATACTCAAGCCAGGAAATATGGTTCTCTGGCTGACTCAAGGAAGAAAGGTGGAAGAAAGACAGGACCTGAAACAAACAAAATGTCACTTTCAAAAAAAAACAGAGATAATTCAGATATTTTGTTTTATTTCTGAAAATGCTCAACAGATTTTATAACACATATGTAGAAAATAACTGTAGGTGTCACTACAAACCAGGCACTGAGACTTTTACTGACGATTCTCAAATTTAACAGTATTTCTTACTACTTCCATTTTAAGTGAATTAAATTTTAATCTGACTGGGGAGACTAGGATGGATTAATCTCATCAGCCGCCTGTGCCCTCATAGTGAGTGCATTATGTGCAAAAAGTAACTTTCCCAGAAAATAGGATATCTGCCCCATGATGGCAGGGTTAGTAAAAAAGAAAAGAAAAGAAAAAAGAAAAAAATACTGCGGCAGGCAAAGTTGAATTTTGCAAAACTCCTTAACAAGTTACAAATATTTTGCTGCAGTTTCTGCCTGTAGTGGTCCTGTAAATTATAAACAGTGAATAGTTTGTTATGAGGAATCTTTGCATATGCTTGATCTGGCTATTTAATAATGGCTAAATTCATTAAATCTAGAAAGAGCAAGGCTAATTCAAAAGCCAGAAACGATGCTTAAATTTTTGCAGTTGAGAGCTGGGTCCTTTTATTTCACGTGCCATCATTACGGAAACATGTTTTCTGATTTTATTTCAGTAGTATATTTGGTCTCTATAAAACATAAAGAATTCCCTCTGCATTATATGTGAGATTAAACAATTCAGAATGTTATATTTGAAAATAATTGCCCTGTACTCTTGGAAGTTTAAAGACAGGTAATGCATTTGACAGGTATTTGTTAAGAATTTCATGGAATTTTGAATATGTCAGAAATACTTGCAATCATTGCTCTTTGTATTAGCAAGGAAAACCTAAGCAAATGATAACTACTTAGTTAAGATATTTCTGCCAAGGGAATGAATTTGGTATAAATCCATCATAAATAAAAACTGAAAAATAGAAGGAAAATGAAAAGCACTTCAATACGTATGAGTGCATAGTATATTTTCTGTAACCATGTGTAATATAATTCTGATATGTGATTAGCTGTTTTCTTTTTTTTTTTTTTTTTTGATTATTATATGTGATTCTTACTGCATAATCTTAGGACAGTGACTTAATCAAGGGACTGTCCTAATAAAGTGGAAGGAATTCTGATTCACAGTCAAACATCAGTCCATTATACAAAATTGTGCACAAAAACAGACCATAATGAAATCAAATGTAGTAAAGTTTGTGGATTAAAGCTGTACCCATAGTTGTGTCTCTGCCTTTCTTATCTTTCTTATAGGTTCAGCCTTTCTGTTATTATAGCTGGCACAGTCTTGTTTGTGAACATTGCAAAGTTGTCAGTTTTGCTGTTGTCTATCATATACCCTGTAATAGTATAAAAATGGCACACTTGCTTGCTATTGCATTTTTCCCATTTGAAAATAACTGTCTTTCATTGAGAGCACTGCTTGATATATATATATATATATATAGAGAGAGAGAGAGAGAGAGAGAGAGAGAGAGAGTGCTACAGAATCCTGAAAGCCCAAAATCCTGAAAACCAAAATCCTGAGACCAAAATCCTGAAAGTTCAAAATACTGAAAACTCAAAATCCTGAAATCACACAGGATACCAATACTTACTATATTCCAGCAGAAGTACATGCAGAAACAAATAAAACACAAACTATATTACTGTTCTCCAAGTATAAGCAGTGGGGTGAGACCCCCTGCACCCCCCACACCCCCTGCTTCTTAAATATATCAACTCCAAGACTGCACATAGTGTAGTGAAGTGCAATCTTGGAGTTGATATATTTAAGTAGCAGGGGGTGTGGGGGGGTGCAGCTCCCCCACATGGGGGGTGCAGGGGGGCTTGCTCCCCTGCATATAATTGAAGGGTAATATGTTTCTGTATGTACTTGTACTGGAATATAGTAAGTGTTGGTATCCTGTGTGTTTTCAGTATTTTGAGTTTTCAGTATTTTGAACTTTCAGGATTTTGGTCTCAAGGTTTTGGTCTTCAGGATTTTGGGTTTTCTGGATTCTGTAGCGCTCCTATATATGTATATATATATATATATATATATATATATATATATATATATATGTGTGTGTGTGTGTGTGTGTGTGTGTGTGTGTGTGTGTGTGTGTGTGTGTGTGTGTGTATTTTAAGTAAAGCTAAACTCAGGCTTGCTCAGAATCGAATTGCTATGCTAGTGAATGTTAGTACAAAATATAAAAGCAAACTTTTATTATCTGGCAGAAAGATGCACATTTTACATCCATATCACACAGCAATTGCTTAATAGTGAATAGTTTGTCTGCTGCTCCTCACAGCGGAATACTATAGCTGGTGTCAGATAGTCGGAGATTTGTATAGGGAACAGCTACATCCTACAACCTGACTCCATTGTAAAATAAAGGTGGTGACCTGCAAGTGTACAACAAGCCACAAAATAGTGAGTGTTGAATAGGATGTAAATCAATTTCTTTAAAATTTGCAGCATAAAGATAAATAGTTCATACAGGAACTTCAAACGCCATTTGAGCTCTTGAAATCTAAAATATAGTAAATATCATTTCTAAAACTCCATCTGCAGTCAAGCAATATCCAAAGTATTTGGAAAGAAGTTTGGGGAGATGATGCAGCATGAAGTAAGAGAAACAATAATACAATAACAGACTGAGTCTCCTCTCTTCTGATGTGCACACTTTAAAAATAGGAAAAGCAATTCCATTAAGATATATACAGTTCACTCACATTATTCAGCTAAGGAGAACATACAGACAAATGGAAGGTAAAATGTGACAGTCTTAGTTGCACAGGTTAGTTTTAATTTGCATTGATTCAATTAATATTTTATTAGTCAACAGTGTATAATATTTTTAAAACACCTTTATTAAATTGTCACTTGTGGCACAGCCAAACTTACATTTAAATGAAAGTAATCAAACCATATTAAGAAGTTCACATTTACAAACATCATACATGGGATCATTGGATCATAAGATCATAGGAGATTACTAGGCTATCGATCTGGAGGTCATCTTAAGTCTAGCTATTTCAACCCAATGTAATACCATAGAAGTGCTAGTCAATAACCAAGATTGCATTTAATGATGACTTCCCATGTCCAGGAGGGTCGGGGGCGCTAGCCCTGGTAAGAATTTATGGTGTCCCATCCACTCGTCCAGGTTCCTCTTGAACAGTGTCATAGAAGTCACCAGCTGCCACTAGTTATCATAACATGTGACATACTGTCTTATCATAACATGACTTGCAATATACCCTCTTTCTATGTAAGCCCAAACATTTCCAAAAAAGTTCATCGTTGTTGGACTTATGGACAAGAATGAAGTTCCCCTTTGGCATCCATACTTTATAGAGAATAACCATAAATAATTTAGTCAATCTTCATAACTCAGACACGTGGGTTATTTAATTAATAGTGTGCACCTTCTTTGTACACCTGCAAGCTTATGTTAATATTCTTTAGAGTAGAAGAGCCAAAAAGAACTGTTGTATTCTAACTTTGGTCTTACAAGAGTGCAAAAGATGTTGACCTGGATCTGGATTTGTTATAGTCCCAAACACTTCAGATTAGCTTCAAATGCTCGTCATGAGATTGCTTGTATGAGCTTTGAAGTTCAGATCTTTATCAATGGTTATGCCTAGCTCTTTATATACTGTATCTCTGCATACTCGGTGAGCTTATGTAATGTCTGATACACTTCCCTACCATTCTCTTACAAAAAGAAATCTGCTTGGCTTCATTCATGCTTTTAAGTATATTGTTTGTTATAGATAAATTATTCAAATTTTACAGGCATTTTTGCAAAGGATAATGGTTATCTGGCTCACTTATTATCTGTTTATTTTATGGCCATCAATATATAAACCATAAAAAGGTTTGAGAGGATGTGCATATCTATCAAGTAAACGCTAAATAAGTGACATCTTAGAACACAAACTTGAAGAACATCTTATCCATACCCCATTATTTTACCTTTTAAATTTATTCAGTCTGACAAGTACTGTTATATACCCATTCAGGTTTCCATTTCACTAATCCGTCAGAAAGCCTATGTATGCTTTTTCTATTAATATTTGATATACTCCTCCATCTAAGGCAGAACCAAAATATATATATAAATCACATTGGCTTGCAATGTCCCTTCTATTGTACTAATTACATTTCCATTGAAAAACTGATAAAAAGTGACAGGCCCAGATTTTGGATAGATATTCTAATAAACGTTATTCAAACCACTTGTTCTCAATTCTTCTGCTAGCTCCTCAGGTGCAAATTTCTCATTAACTTTTCCTGTATTTAACAAAAAATCTCTACACAATTGGTAAGCCTTTATTCTTGTAAATTTTCTTGAAAATAGCAGATTTCCAATCTGTAGGCATTTCTGCTTTTCATAACTGTTTACAAATATTAACCTTAGAGGTGTAGCAAGTTTGTTCTTTAAAGATATCAGATCTTTATTTGGTATTGTTTCATTTACGGTTCTTTTGATGACGCCATTTTACAAAGTTATTAGTTCTTTATTTCTCATTCCATCTTTTCCCATAGCTAGATGTAATACCTTTCTTTTTTCTTTTTTTTTTTGGTAAGCATTGCACTGCAGGCATAGATACCCAAAGCACAGAACGTTGAATGTGTATTATAAGATACTGTTGATATTTTGCAGATATCCACTGATCTACTTAAAGGCTTTGGGTGCCAGTAAAGTGAAAATCATATGCAGACATCTTTTAAGTCGACATCTGTAATTCAAGCTCAAGAAAATTTCTGTAGAACTCAAAGCCAGAATCATATTGATATAAACTAAACTGAACAAACAAATAAATAGCATGGTAAATGTAGTCAAAAAAGGCAAGTCAAAGGCATGAGTAACTGTCTCAAAACGGAGCACTATCTACTTCTCAGAAAAGAAGCAGTAGCAAAACTTTTTAATGCTCAGCAGTTATCTGTACTTAATGTTAACTAAGGATTCTGGTGAATTAAGGCAGAAACTACCAGTTGCAAGCTGTGCATATTTAAAACACCTGTTGGCATCATGGATGTCTGAGGTTGTCATTGAAAATATCATTGGCTCCAGGACTTTGCAGAGAGCTATGACTAATACTGTCATTCAGATAAGATGCTAGTCTAAAGTCATATCTGCCAGAGCTGGTGGTAGTTTAGGCAGATGTAAAAAATCCCATGGAACTTGCCAAAAAGAGTAAGTGTGGTTTTATGTATACATCTTAATACTATACACTTGTTTATGTTGTTTACATTTCATATTTACACTTAGTTTCACATAAATAATATTTGCATTTTTCATATCGTCAGAATCACACTGTTATAATATTAACCATATTTCCTTATTATTGATTTTGCCTTTTCCCTTCTCTCTACCCCATTCTTTCTTCCATAACCATCTCTTTATTTCAGCAAACACATTTCCAAGGATTCATTAAAGTGCAGCAATTACTGGGTAAACATCATCCACCCATTCAAAAACCATAACAAATATTATAAGACAGGCCCAATGGCTCTTTGTGATCACTGTATAACATGTCAAATAAAGATCTGTTGAATAAGCCTTTTTTGCCTCCTACCACATTTTTTGCATATCCACAAAATGACTAGCATCAGAATTCCTTGATCTAGGGATTTAAACTTTGGTTTCAACATAAATAGGACACATCAGAGGGACAGGTATGTGTCTCAGAGAATTCCTCTTCTCTGGAACAGGTTTATAATCTATGTGAGACAGAGTTCTTCCCTAGACCTATTCAAAGAAAACCAGGACTAGTGGGTGGAAAATTGGAAATACACCCCAGGTCTACCACCTATGTCTCTAATGGACAGAGGTAGCCTGTAAATCTCATATATCCTTAAAATAACCTCTAGGCAGATAAACTTATGGGATACAATTGGGATGCTTGGCTAGGCTTTTAAAGGCCCCAGTGGCCGTTAGCCTAGTATATACTTATTTACCTAGGAACCATTATATCGTGAGCAAAATAATAAAAGGCACACACTGCCGGATTCAAACATATGCCATGTATATCAAACTCCTATTGACTTTTACACTAAATGATGATGATGCTCAAGAATTCGTATCCCAGTTGTCAGGAAAAAACAAACCTGAAGGGATAACTTGAACATTGTGTTAGAATGCATATGTCTTCCATGAAAGGAAGTACAAAAGTTGGCCGTTCTTTCTCCAGTTGTAAATACTTCCGGTAAGTGAATTTGTAAACATCAGTTCTCTTAGAGATGCTCATTACTTACACCTTTCCAAACTTGGAAATCTGCCCATTTGAGAACATCATCCATAGAACTAAATATCAACCACTGATGCCACAGAATAAATCATGTCTGAATTGAAGGAATTACATCAGCAGTGTGTTGGAATAGTTATGGCTGTCCTAAAATGTTGTCTGAAGGCTCGGTATCCTTTAGCCATGTCAACATTCACACAACTGTAAGTTGGCCATATCACCACCTGTTCAGTAAGCCAGTCTTATTTGGCACTTCTGTCTTACATGCATTTATTACTTATCTATTGCCAGATTTGAACTCCTGCCTAAGTTTGTACTCTGTAGAGTCATGTATTAACTACTCACACCACAGGAAATGCCTTGCTGAAAGTGTCATACAGCCCATGTTTGAATTAATGACTTCATTGTGTTGCAAGGCATATGTTTTATCTAAAAGGGAGTACAAGAGTTGGGAGAACCATCTCCCTGTGTAAATATTACCACTCTGTGGACATGTACATATCAGATCTGTTGAATAAGATAGTCTTTCATGTCACTACATTCGCATACACTTCCACTAGTTAGGCATTGCTGGATTCAAACATCTGCCTATGTCAATCCACATGCTGTAGAACTGTGTATTAACTGCACACACCACAGAAATCTTACAAATGTCAGGCAACACATATTTGTACTTTAGAGGACGTGTGTTTGTGGGAATGCGCAGTGTGGTCTGAGAGACAGACAGAAATGTGCTGCTCACAATGTACAACACATTGTAGGAATAAGCCATATATCACATAATTCACACTGTGTTATTTTGCAAATGGTATATCTGTGTGTGTCACATTAAGGTGTATTGATCAGTGATGTGATGGGTGATAGTGATCAAACGGTGCAGTGCT
Organism: Protopterus annectens; assembly: GCF_019279795.1. Taxonomy (NCBI): domain Eukaryota; kingdom Metazoa; phylum Chordata; order Ceratodontiformes; family Protopteridae; genus Protopterus; species Protopterus annectens. Next base: position 42,676,242 of record NC_056735.1, read on the forward strand.
ATCCACGCATTCCTGATTGTTTATTACTTGATCACTACATGCAAGCCTTGTGTTTATATGTGGCTCGTTCACAAGTCTCTGTGGCATGTACGTGTACAGTGCAAGGTAATTAGAAGCCATACATGCAAAACATATAATACTGCACTCATTAATACTAAACCCAAGCAAAGAGTAAAAGGGTTAAACAGACAAACCATTCAGTAAAAACTGCAAGACAGATCCATACAAACAAAAGTCTTTACTGTGTAATACCTTAAACCCCCTGTAGTGGAGGCTCATGAGATATATGCAAATGACCCCTTACGGACACCTGTGTTTCAGGTACATGGCTTTGAATCCCCATTACCTTTTACTTTGTAAGTCTTCATGGGTGCAATCATGCTAATAACTCCAAATCCACTAGCTGTAGACATTCCATGTTTTGAACTTTTTCTGAACGTGTCAGTACAGTGTGATAGGATTGTTTGCCTATACTTTAGAAACATGGGGCTCAAAGCCCTACCTGTTGCTCATGGATAATAAGGTACCTGCAAAATATCCCAAACAACATCCAAGCAAAGGGTATAAAGGTTACACAGACAAACCATTCAGTAAAAACTGCAAGAAAGACTCAGCCCAAGCAAATGTTTTTACCCTGTAATATCTTAAACCTCATGTACACCTTGTAGGGTTTGGCTTTATTGGCTTGAATACACTCATAAAGACATAAAAAGTGGAAAGTAAAAAGTAATTGGTATTCAGAAGCCATGTAGCAATGGCTATTTCTCCAGTTATACAGCATTTACATAAAAGTATGTGTAGTCATGTATTGCTACTGTCAAACATTTATGACCTGCTAACTAGAAAACTGAAGGATTATTTTTGCAATCAATGCTATTATGAAATGGCAAATAGTCATACCTGAACCCATACTTACTCCATGGCTGTCTGAGGCACTGCATTCTGACTTGAATCACCTCCCCACTTCCTTCAATCTTTACACAGGCTACACATAGGAGACAAAAAAATAGAAAAAAGAAATTTATGTACCCCTGTACTCTGCCAAGTCAATTGCATGTCTATGGGCAATTATACTTATACAACTGAAGTGTGTTGTGGGTCTAAAAATGTTTCTCCTACCAGCAAAGAATGTCTTGTTTTCACCTTTACAAGTCACTTTTATGGTGACAGCATTGTTCACTCATGCATGGGATGCCAGTTGCACTAGTGATAGCATTTCCTAAGCCATTCCAAGCCTGAGCCTGTGCTGAGGAATTCAGCTGTAATGTTTAACAAGGAGTCCAGCAAAAGTCTTGGACTCCTCCTGACACCAATTATGTGCTTCAAATGAAGCACTACCCTCACATTCACCTACCATGTCTACAGGAAGATCACTGGAGAATTAGCAGGAAATTGGTGCCCAATTCAGATCTCATGTACACCGGCCTGTGCACAATGACACACAAGGCAGAAAACACAGAAATGGTCTAAAAATTACTATATGCAATAATTTATCGATAGTGAGCTTTTGCCATAGGACGAAGGGGTGAGAAGCATGTCGGTAAGACTTGGTCATGTGTTCTGATCTTTATATATATATATATATATATATATATATATATATATATATATATATATATATATATATATATATATATACACATATGCTCCACAGTGACTCCATCATATACAATGTTGACAGCTCAGTTACATTTCAAATGATATATTAGCACATCTGGACATGTATTCTAGGATGGTTATGTGAACATTGTCACAAAGAAATATGACATGACAATCTCCATGATGTTGTTGTTATTTAGTATTGTCCTGTAAATTTTGTTTAACTACTACACAATGCCTTAACAGCACATAAAAAGGTAATAACTCTGAGTGATACTAATTTGGAATTGAACCAATGACAAAAAAGAACTTGAACTTTTGAATTCGGAATACCAGCTGTTAGCATAACGGGGAAACAGTATTATAAGGTTTTAATTTGAGGTCTACTGTGTTGTACATAAACGGATATATGCCTAACTATGACAACACTGTAAGTGTTGCAATAGAGAGTGGTCTTTCATTGGAGAAAAGCATTTAGGGTAAATGTGCTTTTCTGTGTAAAAAATATTTAATTGCATTCATTTTTATGATTTTGTCAATGCTAACTGATGTGTGTTGATGCAAAACGTATTTCTGCTGTAGATGGCTAGGTCTTTGAGCATGTGAAATTAAATTATGAATTTTTGCCATAGGACATGAAAACCATCACGTCTCCACAGTCCTTTCTGATTTGTAGCATTGCTCCATGCCAACACAAATTATATGAAAAATGCAGTCGGTGGACTATGTATGTGATGAACTGCTGCTTTAAATGACAGTATTATGTGTTTATAGAATAACCAATATATTTCAGAAGGTGATGGTCTGGGATCATAATAAATGTATGCCACTGTATCAGTCTTGTACCATGTGTTGAAAGCTATTTTTGATGGGAGCTTTATATTTCCATAATTCAATGTCTTGCTAATTTTAGTAGCTCATTATATTACACACGTAGCATTCATTTTACCACATGCACAAAGGACTGTGTTATTACTAAAAAATCAATGAGGCCAGCAATACTTTTGACAGAAGTGACATTATCATTTGAGCAGCAACATTACAGAATTATATTGAAAAATGAACATTATATATTCCAAGTGTAATTCAGTTTCAAATAAAGAACAATGATGTACTGTACCACATAAAAGTAAACTATCCCTACTGTGGATTCAAACCCTGTACCCCTTGTAATGGTTAGTCAGTATATACGTCATTAACACATTGAGCCATTGAAGAAGTTAGATAATAAATGTACTTTTTCTGTATTCAGTAATCTCCAAACTGCTGAGTAAGCTGTACAGCTGCCACTTTTATTTGTGCGACTGACAGCTAAGTCTATGTACATGCAAAACTAAATTTTGACTTTTCCCATAATAAGGGAACTGTCATTCAGTGAAAGCCATAGTTGATGGGTACAGATGCACAATGCCAACCATCATGCAAGGGATGAAGCAAAAAAAAATTCTATTCATTTATCTGTTTAATGATTTCTCAGCATTGTAGGCATATGCAAGCACAATGTATTGCAAGTTGACAGAATTTTTTTGTGCCAGCTTCTGAGTGACTTTCCAGAAGCTGGTAGAGTGATTTTCATGTTTTGCTCTTTGCTATTGTGACTGTTTTCTTAGCTTTTTTGTTAGTCAACAATTATTCCTTCTTAGTCTGCTCTGTCTTTCTATCTCCCTCTTCTTCATGCACTCCTTCTTTCTTTTTATGACTTTCTGGACATCTGTATTCCACCACCAGCTTTCCTTATGTACGTTATTACCTTATTTCCATACCTGGCCACATCTCTGTTCTATAGTTCCCTCACATGCTATTTTGAGGTGCTGCCATTCTTCTTCAGCTCCAGCTGTAAATTCCAGAATAATTCCTTGAACTCTTATCCTTTCTCTCCAGTTAACTTACTGGTCTTTGGCCTAGTCTATTGACCTTAGAGCCTTTTCTGACCATTGATTACAGCTGATTGTGGCAATCTGTGTTTTTTGCTGTGGACTGACTATTTCATTTGGGATGACTTTGAAGTCCCTGATTCTACCCCTGTGTCCATCCCTTAGTAAGAGGAAGTCCACCTGAGTTACATGTTGGCCACTCTCGAATGTAACCCTGTGACCATCTCTCCTGCTGAACCATGTGTTGGTCACCATCAAGCCATTTGCAATACAGACATCTAGAATGGTCCTCATACCCTGTTCTGTCCAGTCAGATATGTGTATTCAGGACACACATTATCAACTCCAATTCATGTTGTCCTGCTTTATCTAGTAGGTCCTGCAACTGTTATATGAATGCACTCTTTCCCTCACTATCACATAGGCTGAGATTATGAATACTGCCAAATCATTACACTGGAGTCTGATTGCCATGAGTCTGTCATTAATTCTGATGACATCCCTCACTGCCTTCTGAAGTCTCTCCCTCATCACAATTCCCACACCATTTCTAGCCTGTCCTCCTCCTGAATAGTAATCTCTGCATCCCAAGCCAAGTGGGTTTGTTGCATTGCCCTTCCATCCTGTCTCCTGGATACATAGGATGCCCAGCCTCCTCCTCTGTACCATCTTGTCATCCACTTCCAAGCTGCATCCATGTTCAGCAAGTTGATTGATTTTGCACCCACCTTTCAGTTACTAGAGATATTGCCAGGTAAGCCAAGCTCAGCAACTGGTCAGTAGCTTATTGAGCTTTATGCTGGGGTATTTCAGTGTAGGCTGGATCCTCAACCCACTAATCACCAGCAATTACCCAAGCCCATTTGGCGGCACTTGTCAACATGACCAAATTACCTAGAGCATATTTTACATTATCAAGAGGCTAACTGTGACACAGTCTTCAGTCTGTTATCTGAATTCTACTACCTTGAGGATACTGTGCAGGACAGCTGATGCCCAAAGCATCATCTAGAGTCTGTGCTGTTGCCCACAACTCCATTCTTGGTTTAGTTTGAGATGGAATACTTTGTATGTTTTTAGGAGGTCAGAGAAACCTCACAGAGACACGCAGAGATCATGAATACTCATATAGACATTGGCTGAAGGTTAGGATCAAGCCTTGAACCTTATGCATGGGAAGGGAGGACCTTAACCATTACGGAAAGTTCTTTTTTCCCACTAACCTGAAAACTTCCAAATAGACAGACATACGTGAATAGCTTCTCCCAGTATGATTAAATATATTTTAGGACATTTAGAACATGTAGGACATAAAGTTGAACTGACACAAGGATGTTAAAAATTAACAGTAATATAATTCATAGCTGAGAGAATATCCTGGATATGAGACACTCGGAGAGTCCATGGCCAAAAGTTAACTATTTGGTAGAAAACTGATAAATAATCAAACCACTAATAGAGAATGTGACTATGTTGGTGTTGTGTCTTTCGGCTTTTCCCGGTTAGGGGTCGCCACAGTGAAACTCCGGTCTGCCAATGATTGGCAGTAGACATCACTATAAATGACTAAATTAAATAGAATTATGACTGCATTGTTTTAGTTCTACATCTACATTTGTTCAAGTTTATTAAGGTGCTTGTGACCAAGTGCCAACACAATAAAACAAAACAAAAATAAATAAATATAATAGTCCCTAAAAGTGAAAAAAAATAATAAATAAATTACAAAATGTAAACAAATTAAAAGACTGTAAGTGCATTAAAAGCAGCATACTGAAGTGTTCAGAGCAGCTATAAGTGATGTGTCATTCTTTATGTATGCAATAAGGCACGAGGGATGTGAGTAGAACAGATATTACAAGGATCTATGGGGTATTGTGAAGCATAGGGTGAAAGGTAACTAACAATCCCTGAGAGTGAGTAATATCTATACCATGCATACCCCGAGTGTACCTCTCAACCTCTTAGCAGCGGGAATCCGAACAAAGCAAAATATAATGGGGGAACAAAGGCCCAAAAATAGGGACAAACTTTAAATATTGTTCTTATAAACTTAGTAACTAGAATGAAATATTTTGTTTTCTCATGCATTTTCTAAATACTATGAAGTCTGAAACTCAAATGTCTGTCATTGCTTAGTGAATTCAGTCCTCAGTAACTTGCCAGAAAAACAAATTTCTTTCTAAGGAACAGACCAAAAATGTTTTTGTTGTGTCTTTTAGCTTTTCCCGGTTAGGGGTCGCCACAGCAGAACTCCAGTCCGCTAATGATTGGTAGTTGATTTTTACGTGCCGAGTTACCAGCCCTGACACACAACCTTCAACGAAGGTACGCCCATTCACGCATGTCTCCACGCAGAAGACGCTCTAGCAGAGAATCGAACCGGACAGCGTCTCACTGTAAGGCGACAACGCTGCCGCAGTACCATCACTGCGGGTTAAGGAACAGACCACAGCACCACCACCGTGGGTTAAGGAACAGACCAAAAATAAGAGGCAAAAAATTTGGACATTCTGCAAAAATCTGGACAGTTGAAAAGTATGCCACCAAGTATCTTACTACCATTGTAAAATGGACATCTCTACTTTTGGCAGTATGAATTTTACATTTAGTAGTTTACGTATGATATATATATGTCTTAAAATATATTATACAGTGACTGGCCATTAACATTCCAAAACAAACACACTGATTGGTCAGCCCAACCAACGTGCCCATTGTAAATCGAGCATTTATCAACAAAAAAGTCCAGTCACCCAGACTTTCTTCCATTCATAAGATAATTCTACTCCCTGCTAAAATAGTCTACTTTCAGTTGATAACTTTCTCCCTGAGTTTCACCACCCTCCTAATGTGCCATAATCACCCATCAATGAAACCATCAATCATCGGTATTTGCTGCATCGTTGTGTATTAGAAGAGTACCGATGGGGAATGTTTCTTACAAAACGATATTTATCAGGTTAATATAGTACGTTGTGTGCAACTGTTAATTATGTGAGAACTGTGCTGGGATGTTCTAACCAGTTAAGTTGTTTAAGAACTGTGCAGTGATATGACTTGTTAGATATATTCATGACAAATTTTAACATTTTGTTGCAATAGTGACCTGTTTTTGATAATTGTGTGTTTTCTATGCTTGTAAAAAATTGGGAGCTTCATAGAGCAGGCTTGGAAACAAGTATGCAGAAGCTGCAGATTTCCTGCCAATGTCTATGAGGAATGGTTTTGCGTGGTATGGCAAGCCAAGTTTTGACGTTATCGACTTGAAGGTGTCAGTAAAATTTCAAGTTTTCATCAGGGACAAAGAAAATACAATGCGAATCAGGTGCGTTATGCAAAACTAGAGAAACATACCTAATTATCCTTGTACTTTCTATACTGTCTCTCTCCTAAGTCAGAACGGTTCCGGATTTCAATTTTTTTTAATTTAAAAAAAAGAAAGCAACAGACATCCTCCGTTCTCTGTTGCTTCCTTTCCACAGCACTGATGTACTGCGTAAGCGTGCAAACGAAAGTCTCATACACATTTGCAGTACATCAAGAAAGCCCCAGGATAGCGGTGTAAAACGCGGAAGCGCATTAAGCTGCCCTTATACTAGAGCATTATTTAAGAAAAGTAAATAACATTTTTCTTAAATAATGTCACTGTATAATAGCAATAACGCTGGATTTACCCCACACCCAGTCGTAGTTACTGCTATATTCTAATGTAAAAAACGTCTTCTGCCCATCTTTAAAAACTGATTACTGTGAGGTCATAGCTTTTTAACTGTATAGAATTTTGATGTGGGGTTCTCAAGGCAGTCATTTATGGAATATTTCTGTAAACCTGTTGTATATTATTGCATGGTTCACTTTTTTTATAAATAGGTGCAAATATTATACAACACTGCAATTAAGCTCTGACAGATAACTGAATCTAGATGAGGGGTTTTACATGTCAGAGCTTCATAAACATATAGATCTTTTTCCAGTTAACACAGCCTCAAAAATATTTCAAAGAATAATGATTCTGGCAGCAACTACAAGAACTGCAAGATGCATATATGTAAGCAGTAATGCTCCATCCACCCTCTCCCATATTTTTTTAATTGGTTTAGCTATTCATATGCTTGTCACATCCTAAAATCTTTCACAAAGGTAATAATTCTAGTGACAACTCACAATAACTGAACAATCAATATATTTCAGCAGTAATGCTCCACATTACACATGATGTTATGCTTGTTGCCTTTATTTAACTGGGTTTCTATTATAATTTTTATTTATGTTTTGTTTTTGTTTTAATATGAATTTATATTCATGCAGTGTTTAACTTTTGTGTTCTGTATTTTCAGACTTACCTCGTTTGTCAAACAATATCGGGCAGAGTCTTTCTATCACATCTGTGTGCTTGGAGCTGTAGTTTGCCACTTGTTTAAAATTATTTTTTCTGTTGGTAGCTGTTTTTGTTTCATGCTATTCACTTTCTGTCCACCCCACCCCCCCACCCCCACCCCCAATACTGGTTCATTTCTTGCAGGGTTCATGATTTCAATTTCATTTTTTTAAATCATTTTGGATGTCTTTCAATCTTCCTGATAGTCAATATTGTTACATCTAATTTTTAGCACTTTTATTACTGTAAAGTGTGTGTGTGTGTGTGTGTGTGTGTGTGTGTGTGTGTGTGTGTGTGTGTGTGTGTGTGTGTGTGTGTGTGTGTGAGAGAGAGAGAGACTGTGTGTGTGTGTGTGTGTGTGTGTGTGTGTGTGTGTGTGTGTGTGTGTGTGTGTGTGTGTGTGTGTGTGTGTGTGTGTGTTCAGAAATTTTCCCTGCTAAGTGACTTTTCAAGATGGTGGCATTTGCTGATTTTTGAAATCTGTGAGGAATCAGGGATTTGTGACTGGATGAGAGGTCCAGGTGGCCCGCACTAGCTTTCTGCAATACATGCAACAGATCTGATGAAAAGGTAGCTAGTAATCTGATTGGTCAATTTTCTTTGCTCATTTTCAGTGACATATATGTCAGTATGTACCTGACCAGACACAATGCAACAACTAGCACATCTACAGAAGTTCCTCACAAAAAAGAATATAGGATATAAACAATATGTCCTGTACAGACCACCTAAAAGCCCTTTCTCTATATTCTGTTTCCTACAGAGTGTTTTCAGTTAGTCTATGCCTTGCATACAAGGCATCTTTGGATCTAGCTCTGAAGGACCTTTAGCATGTCCATAAAATGAATAGCATCAGAATTGCTCAATCTAGAGATTTACGCTTTGCTTGTGACATAAATAGGGCACATTGGAGGGACATGTGTGTGTCTCAGAGAATTCACCTTCTCTGGGACAGGTTTCCTATCCATATGAACTAGAACTCTTCCCTAACTTTATTCAAGAGAAACCTGGACCAATGGATGAGAAGCTGGAAATACACACCAGGTCTAGAACTGGGATTAGCACCTTTGTCTGTAATGGAGAGATGCAGCCTGTAAATCTTGCCCTAGCTTACATATACCCTTAAAATAACCTCTAAGGTACATAAACTTGCAGAATACAATTGAGATGCTTGGATAGGCAGCTGGCATAATGGTTATTAGGTTTACCTCATAGCCACAAGGTATATGGTTTGATTTGCACCTGTAAAGGAAATTAGGTAGGCTTAAAATTGCTCACAAGAGTAGCTAGTGTATTACTTTCATATAAACCTTAGGGTCGGGGCTTGGCATAATGGATAAGGTGTTTGTCTCACATACAGGAGGTACAAGGTTTGATTCTCACCAAGAGAAATTGGCTAGGCTTAAAATGGCCCACAAGAGCAACTAGCCTAGTACTTGCTTGCGAACCTATAAAGGCCCCAGTGTTCATTTGCCTAGTATACTTCTATGAACCTATAAATCAATGAAAGAATGAAAAAGTACGGGTAGACAAACACAACATGCACAGAAACTAACATGATAAGTGCTCACAGTAGTGTTGACAATGTCAATGTAGAGATGCAGACTGATAGATAGTGGACAATGGCTGATGTGAAGGATTGGACTATGAAGAGGAGATGGGGAGTGGCACATAAGGAAGAAGAACTCCATGATGGGAGATAGAGAAGAGTATGGACAGCCTACCTCACTTGCATAGAAGGCAGCTCACCTCAATGTTAGTCATCTTCATGGGAGACATTATGGATGGGTACTGTCACTCATCTTGTATATCTGAATAAGATGATGAGGCTTGGGTGTTTGTTTAAGTACTTTATTATATATAAACACATTAGGATGGATGGTTGGAACATTAAACTTAAACAAATTAACTAACTAACTGACTACTACACACATACGTGCTCTCACTCTGGCTGCTCAGTCAAAATGGCACTCTTGCTTGCACATGCTCAGTACTTACATATGAATGTGCCTGCTGACTGGAAAGCTTCTTAAAGGTACATACACACTCTGATCTACATCCTCCCTCTCTACTGAGCTGTCTTGCAATGATAATGACATTTGAATACACATGCAAATTATACAGACAATAATGAACAAAACAACATTCATGTCCAGGTTGCCATGCATCTGTAACTAGGTCTGGAAATGCAAACTGATCTTGTAATGTAATAGTTAGAACTGAGTTTAGCAATAGGAACAGTCACTGGTGAATGTTCTGCTTTAGGACTCTCAGGGATATTCTAAAGAACATGGATATCTGCTGGAATGTCCTCTGGAACTGGAACATTGAATAAGTCACTCTGAGAACTTGAGTATTACAGGCAAGATGCTGTAACACTGGCTCAGACAGTGGTAATAAATGCTTCTGATGATTCCACCTAAATTCTATTCCCTGGGATTCCACAATGTATGATCTCGGCTTTTGACACAAACTTTTCACAAATCCAGTCCGATCAAAACCTTTTGCTGTCTGCATCCTCACTATCTTCCCTTCTTGTAATGGATTGAGCAGTTTTCTGGTCTTATCATAATAGGACTTCTGGGACAAATGCTTTTTCAGGAGTTGAGCTTTCACATCTTTGTTATTCTTAGCACATGGAACCAACAAATTGCTAGTTCATAGGTTCATAGATTCATAGGTTCATAGATTAGTACTAGGCTAATTGCCTTTATGGGCCATTTTAAGCCTAGCCAATTACCCCCTGTGAGAATCAAACCCTGTACCTTGTGTTTGTAAGGCAAACACCTTAACCATTATGTCAACCTCCCACACTAGTGGTTGGTAGTGTGGTTCTGGTTTATCTCGACATAACTCTCTGGGCAGGCGAACCAAGATGATTATCACAAGGAATGTTTGTGAAATTCAGGAGATTTAGAAAAACATCCATATTGTCTCATTTTGATTTCTCTAACAACTTTTTTTGCACTTTGAACTGTACATTCTGCCAAGCCATTTGAGTGTGGGTATTCAGGACTACTCATAATATGAACAAAGTTCCACGTTTCAGCAAATTTCTTGAACTGCTAGCTTGTAAACTGTGCACCATTGTCAGAAATGACTGTGTGGACTACCATGGACAGAAAAATGTCTCTTCAATTTAGTAATGACAGTACTGAACGTTAGGTTAGGAAGTAGGTCAATCTCAAACCAATTTGAATAAGAGTCTACTAATACCAAGTAATGTTGACCATTCCACTCGAAAATATTAATAGCTACTGTCGACCAAGGTAGTTCAGGAAGTGGTTCTTTTTGTTGATGAGGTTTAGTACTATTACATACAGAACAGATATAGAAGGCCAGAATACTAGTCCTCTCACCCTTCTTTAGGTAGAATCAGTTCCTGGATGGCCATGATGCAAGATCTTAATATACTCTTGCTGCAAGGATTTTAGAACAGTCACTTCTGGACCTTTCATGATGATACCATTGTCAGACAAAATCTCATCTCTATAAGGAAAATACTGCTGCATGTCTAGTGGTAAAAAAGATTGCTTTGAAGGGCATCCTCGACTGATAAAGTGGTTGAGCTTCTGCAGAATTGGATCTGAAGTTGTGTGAGTTCTAAGCTCAAGACATGTGGAAGAAAAATGTCTCACTTCCATGACTTCAAAATCAGGTTTCTCATTTTCATGCTGTTCAGTGTTTTTTCTGAGTGATCTGGATAAAGTATCAGCGAGACAGAGAAGTTTGCATTTTGTCTAAACAAGATTGAAATTGTACTTTTGCAATTTGCACATCATGCATTGCAATCTAGCAGCAGTGTGTGTGCATTGGCTTTCTCAAAATAGTGACTAAAGGTGGGTGGTTATTCTCAATTTGAATAGGTCAGCCATAAATCTAATCATGGAACTTCGAACATGCAAACACAATTGCCAAGAGTTCTTTCTCTATCTGAGGATACTGTATCTCAGTTTGGGTAAGAGTTCTTGATGCATAGGCTACTGGTATACCCTCTTGAAGAATGACCACACTAAGATCAAACTTAGAAGCATCACAAGAAAGAGTTACTGATTTGTGACCATCATAGTATCTTAAAGTAGGTGGACTGACAATTCTCTGTTTCACGATATCAAATGCTCTTTCATGTTGTTACGACCAGGACCATGATGCATCTTTGCATGTCAGCTCTCTGACCAGTGCTGAAAGTTGGCTCATATCTGCAAAAAACTTGCCTAGATAATTGACTATGTCATGAAAATGTTGTAGGGCTTGGACATTGTCTGGAGCTGACATCTCAGGAATAGCTGTTTGCTTGGAAGGATCTGGTCATAAGCCTGAACTGGTTAACAAATGAGTAACTTCTCATAGCCTGAATTTACATTTCTGAGGATTCAACTTAAGATTCACTTCATGAGTACATTCCAGAACTTTCTTGAGGTTTCTATCATGTTCGACTTCACCATTGCCTCTTGCAAGAATATCATCTAATATAATACCACATGGATAGCCAGAAAAAATTTGCTCCATCGTACAATGAAAGACTTCACTGGCAGGGTTTATTCCAAATGGCATTCTCAGAAATCTGTACCTTCCAAATGGTGTACTGAACATGGTTAGCAATGAAGATTTACACTGAAGCAAAATTTGTCAAAATGAACTTTTTGCATCAATGATAGAAAAAAACAGTGGCATTTGGCATAAGAGCATCGACTTCTTTGACTGTAAGCACTGGATGATGAGGTCGTTTTAGTGTTTTGTTCAAATCTCTTGGGTCAATACATATTCTGATAGGTTTACTATCATATCATAGCATCGACATTGTGCAAGTAAGAAAGTAAAAAACAGCAGATAGTGCACCAATGGCTGTGGTAAGTCTTGGAAGTCACAAATTCACGAACAGCAACTGCTAGTTGATCTTTTATTGTAAAAACTGCAAAGAACAGGATCCAAAAGTGAGCGCTTTCACGTCCAAGAATGACGCTTCATCAGACTTCATGAATCACTGTGAAAAACACGCTCTTTTTATACAACACAAATCATGTGCTGATCACAAATAATTAATTAATTGGTTAATCAAAAGCACCTTGTTTAAAACACAGCTCATGTTAACCCATTCTTTAACAAGCACATTCAAAAACTTTATAAAAACACTAAAAAACTAAGTTATTTAAAAACTAATATGGTTAAAAACAGTATTTATAAAATCTAAGTCTGTGTATGTGTGTATGATCCATGAATATAGAATATATCACGAAATTAGTATAATACTCTCAGAACATAATATGCAACAATGATAAATAACTGATGTATTTTATTCTATTTTATTTTATTTAATTTATTTTATTTTATTTTATTTAGTGTCTCAGGGGACGCCCCACTAAACATGGTTTAAGTGAAACCTTGTCATTTAGACCATATACATGAGCTTGCAATCTCATTATCCATCTATTCTCCAACTCCTCCAACTTATTTTTATGATTGCCTAACCTGTATGTTCTATGTAATTTCTCTAAAACTTGGAATTTGAAAATGTGTTTTGATCCATTCTCAAGGACATGTTTGGCTAGTGCGTTATTAGTATTTTCTTTGTGTATCGCGTATATATGTTCTCTTACTCGTTCTCTTAGCGTCCTGTTCGTCTTGCCTACATAAAACTTGGAGCATTCTTGACAGTGTGCTAAATAAACTACATCAGTAGTCCTACAATCTGCATATCCTCGAAATCTGTATATGCGTTTAGTGATGGGATGTTCAAAAGCTTGGTGGACATAGATAAACCTACATTGGTTACAGGAACGACAGGAAAAGTTCCCACCCTATCAGATATGTGAGAATCTCCTCTGTCGTTGTCATAGCATAAAATCCTGTTTAGGGATTTCATGTTTTTGTAACTTATGTTGGGTTGGTCAGTCACTAACTCCCTGATTTTATTGTCATGTGTAAGTAATCTCCAATTGTTGCTGATAATACGTTTAATATGACTATTTCTATTGGTATATGAAATGGTGAGCCTGGTCTTGACCGGCTTGGGGTTCACTGCAATGGATGATGGTTCCTTATCCATCCTATGGAAAAAAGGAATCCCCTTATCATTTCTATGTCTATCATTATTCATCATTGCTTCCTTGACCTCCTTATTCTTATAACCTCTAGATTTAAAATTGTTGGCTAACATGGTAGCCTGTTGATCATATACTTCATCCTGAGTTGTTAATCTGGATAACCTCATAGCTTGATTATCTACAATGTTAGAATATACATGACGGGGGTGCATGCTGGTTCGGTGTAACAAACTGTTCCTCCAACATTTCTTCCTAAATAATTCTGTATTGATGCCCAAGTGTGACTTAGTTAATCTTACATCAAGAAATTCAATGGTTTGTTTGGAATAAGTACTTTCAAACTCTAAAAAGCAGGTCGTGCCATTGATGTATTGTATGAATTGTTGTAGCTCATGTTCACTTCCCCTCCATACAACAAAAACATCATCTACAAAACGACAATAATATATAAGCTGTTCCATGTAGTCTGAGTTCCCCAAAACGTATGCTCCCTCCCAATAAGCCAAAACCATGTTAGCATAAGAGTTTGCACACGGGGTTCCCATGGCTACCCCCTTTCTTTGTAAGTAATACGTTTTATCATATAGCATAACATTGTTCTCTAGAATGATCTCTAAAACTAGTGTCCATCTGATGATCAAATTGTTACTTATATGATTATCTAATAAAAATAATCTTGCATATTCAATGCCTGTAGTGTTCGGTATAGATGTAAATAACGACTTGACATCTAAGGTTACAAAAAGATCATTTTCATTAATGTTAACAGTTCTATTAAAGTTGGCCAAACCCATCAAGAAGTGTTCTGTATCCTTTAATATATGTCTGGAGTTGTTAATTATTGGTTCAAACATTTTATCTAAATATATGGATAAGGGCTCTGTCATCCATCCCTTACTGGATACTATAGGTCTCAATGGGGGGTTGAACAAGTTTTTGTGTACTTTGGGAAGTCCCCTGAAAGTCGGAATCGGGATTCTCAACCATAAAATACTTGTATAACTCAGAATCTATTACATTACTCAATAATAAGTCATACAAATGTCCATGTACATTCTTGATTAATGTGTTCAAAGCACTACCATTCAATTCCTGATAAGTTTCACTATCTGACAACATTTGCTCCATTTTTTCACTGTACATTACCTTGTCTAATATCACAATTGCCCCACCTTTATCAGCCTGCCTGATAGTAATGTCCTTATTATTCTGTAGATTTATAATGGCAGCTCTCTCATCTTTAGAAGTGTTGTAAAAGTCAGGTTTTATATCACCATTGTTATAAAGTTCATGTAAATCTTCTTCACATGCTCTTTCAAACGCTTCCAACAAGGAATTGTTTGGAGGCATGAATGTTGATGGTTTGTTAAAACATAAAGAGTCACTACTATCATAATGCCCTTCAGCACCAAACAATAATTTTAGACCAATGTTCCTGGTGAACAGTTTTATATCCATGATTATGTCAGCTATATCTGTAGAGCACGAGGGAATGAAGCCCAATCCCTTATTCAAAATAGACATTTCATCTTTACTCAACACGTACCTGGAAATATTGAGAACTAAGTTCTCTGTATTGGTTTCAGTGCTTTCCTTTGCTGTAAATACGTTTCCTCCGTATTCTTTCTTTTGCCCTGTCTGTTGCTCGATGGCCAAGTCCTGTTGTCGAAGGACTGTATCGGTAACGGAAGAACAGGAAAGCCCTCCGTCTCCAAAAAAACTTCTTCCGACTCCGTGTTCAAAAACGTATCCATGATGGATTGTTTCCTGCGGGCATCCCTATTGATGGCAGCTCCTGGACCACGAGACGCATCGCATAGAGGTGAGTTCATTTCTCGAGCTGAGTGAACAACCGCCTCCACAGTAACTTGTCGCTTGGCGTTGTAGTTCGGTTGCACAGTGTGCGTAGCCGTTTTCTCCTTGCTTGCTTCTTGGTTGGGGAGCCTTGTCTCCAAGGCATCCGTTGTTATCATGGTGGGCGTATCAAGTTGTACAATTAGTGCCCCATTCGAGGGTTTGCGAATAGGCTTAAATGAATGAGCCTCATTGCGGACTGGTCTTAAATTATTGTCCCTCAGCCAAGAAAACACTTGGCCCTTTTGGAAGTCTAGAAAATGCCTTTCTAGCTTCCTTTTCTTATCTTGTAGCAATTTGTTATCGAGGGTAGATAACATTGTTTTCAAATCATTGCTTAAAATGTCCAACTCCCTAGTGCTGAGTATTTTCGTTAGTTCCATTTCCTGGTTGCCAATTTCCGTCTTGAGTGTTTTCTCAGTTTGCTCATATTGCTCAATCAAAATCCTCATGTAAGTAAAACTTGTTTCGAGATTCAGCTTCTGCCACCTCGCCAGAAGCTCAGGATGGGATGTGCCGAACGTGGGCATTTTTAATATTCTCAAACCTCTCGGAACAAGTTTGAAGTTGAGACATGCCTCCATATGAAGCTTTTGCCACTGAACAGTCTTAAGTTTTTGTAGTTTCATCTCTAAACGTCTTGTGATTAAAATCACATCCATATCATGTTGCATTCTATTTCGTTCTTTATCGCTATTGCATAGTTCTTTAGTAGAGAGTTTGAGTAAAGGATTGCAACCTATTTCGGTTAGATCACTTAAACTAAAAAATCTATTTTGTTCAATAACTTGTATTTCATCCATAGGATTGGGTTCCACAGCCATGTCCCTCGCAATATATCACGGAAAACAATTCAAATGCTGAAGATAATTGATCGGGTAAAGCACTCCGTTGTAACAGGCAGAAGTAAGAAAGTAAAAAACAGCAGATAGTGCACCAATGGCTGTGGTAAGTCTTGGAAGTCACAAATTCACGAACAGCAACTGCTAGTTGACCTTTTATTGTAAAAACTGCAAAGAACAGGATCCAAAAGTGAGCGCTTTCACGTCCAAGAATGACGCTTCATCAGACTTCATGAATCACTGTGAAAAACACGCTCTTTTTATACAACACAAATCATGTGCTGATCACAAATAATTAATTAATTGGTTAATCAAAAGCACCTTGTTTAAAACACAGCTCATGTTAACCCATTCTTTAACAAGCTCATTCAAAAACTTTATAAAAACACTAAAAAACTAAGTTATTTAAAAACTAATGTGGTTAAAAACAGTATTTATAAAATCTAAGTCTGTGTATGTGTGTATGATCCATGAATATAGAATATATCACGAAATTAGTATAATACTCTCAGAACATAATATGCAACAATGATAAATAACTGATGTATTTTATTCTATTTTATTTTATTTAATTTATTTTATTTTATTTTATTTAGTGTCTCAGGGGACGCCCCACTAAACATGGTTTAAGTGAAACCTTGTCATTTAGACCATATACATGAGCTTGCAATCTCATTATCCATCTATTCTCCAACTCCTCCAACTTATTTTTATGATTGCCTAACCTGTATGTTCTATGTAATTTCTCTAAAACTTGGAATTTGAAAATGTGTTTTGATCCATTCTCAAGGACATGTTTGGCTAGTGCGTTATTAGTATTTTCTTTGTGTAGCGCGTATATATGTTCTCTTACTCGTTCTCTTAGCGTCCTGTTCGTCTTGCCTACATAAAACTTGGAGCATTCTTGACAGTGTGCTAAATAAACTACATCAGTAGTCCTACAATCTGCAAATCCTCGAAATCTGTATATGCGTTTAGTGATGGGATGTTCAAAAGCTTGGTGGACATAGATAAACCTACATTGGTTACAGGAACGACAGGGAAAAGTTCCCACCCTATCAGATATGTGAGAATCTCCTCTGTCGTTGTCATAGCATAAAATCCTGTTTAGGGATTTCATGTTTTTGTAACTTATGTTGGGTTGGTCAGTCACTAACTCCCTGATTTTATTGTCATGTGTAAGTAATCTCCAATTGTTGCTGATAATACGTTTAATATGACTATTTCTATTGGTATATGAAATGGTGAGCCTGGTCTTGACCGGCTTGGGGTTCACTGCAATGGATGATGGTTCCTTATCCATCCTATGGAAAAAGGAATCCCCTTATCATTTCTATGTCTATCATTATTCATCATTGCTTCCTTGACCTCCTTATTCTTATAACCTCTAGATTTAAAATTGTTGGCTAACATGGTAGCCTGTTGATCATATACTTCATCCTGAGTTGTTAATCTGGATAACCTCATAGCTTGATTATCTACAATGTTAGAATATACATGACGGGGGTGCATGCTGGTTCGGTGTAACAAACTGTTCCTCCAACATTTCTTCCTAAATAATTCTGTATTGATGCCCAAGTGTGACTTAGTTAATCTTACATCAAGAAATTCAATGGTTTGTTTGGAATAAGTACTTTCAAACTCTAAAAAGCAGGTCGTGCCATTGATGTATTGTATGAATTGTTGTAGCTCATGTTCACTTCCCCTCCATACAACAAAAACGTCGTCTACAAAACGACAATAATATATAAGCTGTTCCATGTAGTCTGAGTTCCCCAAAACGTATGCTCCCTCCCAATAAGCCAAAACCATGTTGGCATAAGAGTTTGCACACGGGGTTCCCATGGCTACCCCCTTTCTTTGTAAGTAATACGTTTTATCATATAGCATAACATTGTTCTCTAGAATGATCTCTAAAAGTAGTGTCCATCTGATGATCAAATTGTTACTTATATGATTATCTAATAAAAATAATCTTGCATATTCAATGCCTGTAGTGTTCGGTATAGATGTAAATAACGACTTGACATCTAAGGTTACAAAAAGATCATTTTCATTAATGTTAACAGTTCTATTAAAGTTGGCCAAACCCATCAAGAAGTGTTCTGTATCCTTTAATATATGTCTGGAGTTGTTAATTATTGGTTTAAACATTTTATCTAAATATATGGATAAGGGCTCTGTCATCCATCCCTTACTGGATACTATAGGTCTCAATGGGGGGTTGAACAAGTTTTTGTGTACTTTGGGAAGTCCCCTGAAAGTCGGAATCAGGGGATTCTCAACCATAAAATACTTGTATAACTCAGAATCTATTACATTACTCAATAATAAGTCATACAAATGTCCATGTACATTCTTGATTAATGTGTTCAAAGCACTACCATTCAATTCCTGATAAGTTTCACTATCTGACAACATTTGCTCCATTTTTCACTGTACATTACCTTGTCTAATATCACAATTGCCCCACCTTTATCAGCCTGCCTGATAGTAATGTCCTTATTATTCTGTAGATTTATAATGGCAGCTCTGTCATCTTTAGAAGTGTTGTAAAAGTCAGGTTTTATATCACCATTGTTATAAAGTTCATGTAAATCTT
Organism: Protopterus annectens; assembly: GCF_019279795.1. Classification (NCBI taxonomy): domain Eukaryota; kingdom Metazoa; phylum Chordata; order Ceratodontiformes; family Protopteridae; genus Protopterus; species Protopterus annectens. Next base: position 42,695,438 of record NC_056735.1, read on the forward strand.
CTTCACACGCTCTTTCAAACGCTTCCAACAAGGAATTGTTTGGAGGCATGAATGTTGATGGTTTGTTAAAACATAAAGAGTCACTACTATCATAATGCCCTTCAGCACCAAACAATAATTTTAGACCAATGTTCCTGGTGAACAGTTTTATATCCATGATTATGTCAGCTATATCTGTAGAGCACGAGGGAATGAAGCCCAATCCCTTATTCAAAATAGACATTTCATCTTTACTCAACACGTACCTGGAAATATTGAGAACTAAGTTCTCTGTATTGGTTTCAGTGCTTTCCTTTGCTGTAAATACGTTTCCTCCGTATTCTTTCTTTTGCCCTGTCTGTTGCTCGATGGCCAAGTCCTGTTGTCGAAGGACTGTATCGGTAACGGAAGAACAGGAAAGCCCTCCGTCTCCAAAAAAACTTCTTCCGACTCCGTGTTCAAAAACGTATCCATGATGGATTGTTTCCTGCGAGCATCCCTATTGATGGCAGCTCCTGGACCACGAGACGCATCGCATAGAGGTGAGTTCATTTCTCGAGCTGAGTGAACAACCGCCTCCACAGTAACTTGTCGCTTGGCGTTGTAGTTCGGTTGCACAGTGTGCGTAGCCGTTTTCTCCTTGCTTGCTTCTTGGTTGGGGAGCCTTGTCTCCAAGGCATCCGTTGTTATCATGGTGGGCATATCAAGTTGTACAATTAGTGCCCCATTCGAGGGTTTGCGAATAGGCTTAAATGAATGAGCCTCATTGCGGACTGGTCTTAAATTATTGTCCCTCAGCCAAGAAAACACTTGGCCCTTTTGGAAGTCTAGAAAATCCCTTTCTAGCTTCCTTTTCTTATCTTGTAGCAATTTGTTATCGAGGGTAGATAACATTGTTTTCAAATCATTGCTTAAAATGTCCAACTCCCTAGTGCTGAGTATTTTCGTTAGTTCCATTTCCTGGTTGCCAATTTCCGTCTTGAGTGTTTTCTCAGTTTGCTCATATTGCTCAATCAAAATCCTCATGTAAGTAAAACTTGTTTCGAGATTCAGCTTCTGCCACCTCGCCAGAAGCTCAGGATGGGATGTGCCGAACGTGGGCATTTTTAATATTCTCAAACCTCTCGGAACAAGTTTGAAGTTGAGACATGCCTCCATATGAAGCTTTTGCCACTGAACAGTCTTAAGTTTTTGTAGTTTCATCTCTAAGCGTTTTGTGATTAAAATCACATCCATATCATGTTGCATTCTATTTCGTTCTTTATCGCTATTGCATAGTTCTTTAGTAGAGAGTTTGAGTAAAGGATTGCAACCTATTTCGGTTAGATCACTTAAACTAAAAAATCTATTTTGTTCAATAACTTGTATTTCATCCATAGGATTGGGTTCCACAGCCATGTCCTCGCAATATATCACGGAAAACAATTCAAATGCTGAAGATAATTGATCGGGTAAAGCACTCCGTTGTAACAGGCAGAAGTAAGAAAGTAAAAAACAGCAGATAGTGCACCAATGGCTGTGGTAAGTCTTGGAAGTCACAAATTCACGAACAGCAACTGCTAGTTGACCTTTTATTGTAAAAACTGCAAAGAACAGGATCCAAAAGTGAGCGCTTTCACGTCCAAGAATGACGCTTCATCAGACTTCATGAATCACTGTGAAAAACACGCTCTTTTTATACAACACAAATCATGTGCTGATCACAAATAATTAATTAATTGGTTAATCAAAAGCACCTTGTTTAAAACACAGCTCATGTTAACCCATTCTTTAACAAGCTCATTCAAAAACTTTATAAAAACACTAAAAAACTAAGTTATTTAAAAACTAATGTGGTTAAAAACAGTATTTATAAAATCTAAGTCTGTGTATGTGTGTATGATCCATGAATATAGAATATATCACGAAATTAGTATAATACTCTCAGAACATAATATGCAACAATGATAAATAACTGATGTATTTTATTCTATTTTATTTTATTTAATTTATTTTATTTTATTTTATTTAGTGTCTCAGGGGACGCCCCACTAAACATGGTTTAAGTGAAACCTTGTCATTTAGACCATATACATGAGCTTGCAATCTCATTATCCATCTATTCTCCAACTCCTCCAACTTATTTTTATGATTGCCTAACCTGTATGTTCTATGTAATTTCTCTAAAACTTGGAATTTGAAAATGTGTTTTGATCCATTCTCAAGGACATGTTTGGCTAGTGCGTTATTAGTATTTTCTTTGTGTATCGCGTATATATGTTCTCTTACTCGTTCTCTTAGCATCCTGTTCGTCTTGCCTACATAAAACTTGGAGCATTCTTGACAGTGTGCTAAATAAACTACATCAGTAGTCCTACAATCTGCATATCCTCGAAATCTGTATATGCGTTTAGTGATGGGATGTTCAAAAGCTTTCTTGGACATGAAAGCGCTCACTTTTGGATCCTGTTCTTTGCAGTTTTTACAATAAAAGGTCAACTAGCAGTTGCTGTTCGTGAATTTGTGACTTCCAAGACTTACCACAGCCATTGGTGCACTATCTGCTGTTTTTTACTTTCTTACTTCTGCCTGTTACAACGGAGTGCTTTACCCAATCAATTATCTTCAGCATTTGAATTGTTTTCCGTGATATATTGCGAGGGACATGGCTGTGGAACCCAATCCTATGGATGAAATACAAGTTATTGAACAAAATAGATTTTTTAGTTTAAGTGATCTAACCGAAATAGGTTGCAATCCTTTACTCAAACTCTCTACTAAAGAACTATGCAATAGCGATAAAGAACGAAATAGAATGCAACATGATATGGATGTGATTTTAATCACAAGACGTTTAGAGATGAAACTACAAAAACTTAAGACTGTACAGTGGCAAAAGCTTCATATGGAGGCATGTCTCAACTTCAAACTTGTTCCGAGAGGTTTGAGAATATTAAAAATGCCCACGTTCGGCACATCCCATCCTGAGCTTCTGACGAGGTGGCAGAAGCTGAATCTCGAAACAAGTTTTACTTACATGAGGATTTTGATTGAGCAATATGAGCAAACTGAGAAAACACTCAAGACGGAAATTGGCAACCAGGAAATGGAACTAACGAAAATACTCAGCACTAGGGAGTTGGACATTTTAAGCAATAATTTGAAAACAATGTTATCTACCCTCGATAACAAATTGCTACAAGATAAGAAAAGGAAGCTAGAAAGGGATTTTCTAGACTTCCAAAAGGGCCAAGTGTTTTCTTGGCCGAGGGACAATAATTTAAGACCAGTCCGCAATGAGGCTCATTCATTTAAGCCTATTCGCAAACCCTCGAATGGGGCACTAATTGTACAACTTGATACGCCCACCATGATAACAACGGAAGCCTTGGAGACAAGGCTCCCCAACCAAGAAGCAAGCAAGGAGAAAACGGCTACGCACACTGTGCAACCGAACTACAACGCCAAGCGACAAGTTACTGTGGAGGCGGTTGTTCACTCAGCTCGAGAAATGAACTCACCTCTATGCGATGCGTCTCGTGGTCCAGGAGCTGCCATCAATAGGGATGCCCGCAGGAAACAATCCATCATGGATACGTTTTTGAACACGGAGTCGGAAGAAGTTTTTTTGGAGACGGAGGGCTTTCCTGTTCTTCCGTTACCGATACAGTCCTTCGACAACAGGACTTGGCCATCGAGCAACAGACAGGGCAAAAGAAAGAATATGGAGGAAACGTATTTACAGCAAAGGAAAGCACTGAAACCAATACAGAGAACTTAGTTCTCAATATTTCCAGGTATGTGTTGAGTAAAGATGAAATGTCTATTTTGAATAAGGGATTGGGCTTCATTCCCTCGTGCTCTACAGATATAGCTGACATAATCATGGATATAAAACTGTTCACCAGGAACATTGGTCTAAAATTATTGTTTGGTGCTGAAGGGCATTATGATAGTAGTGACTCTTTACGTTTTAACAAACCATCAACATTCATGCCTCCAAACAATTCCTCGTTGGAAGCATTTGAAAGAGCGTGTGAAGAAGATTTACATGAACTTTATAACAATGGTGATATAAAACCTGACTTTTACAACACTTCTAAAGATGAGAGAGCTGCCATTATAAATCTACAGAACAATAATGACATTACTATCAGGCAGGCTGATAAAGGTGGGGCAATTGTGATATTAGACAAGGTAATGTACAGTGAAAAAATGGAGCAAATGTTGTCAGATAGTGAAACTTATCAGGAATTGAATGGTAGTGCTTTGAACACATTAATCAAGAATGTACATGGACATTTGTATGACTTATTATTGAGTAATGTAATAGATTCTGAGTTATACAAGTATTTTATGGTTGAGAATCCCCTAATTCCGACTTTCAGTGGACTTCCCAAAGTACACAAAAACTTGTTCAACCCCCCATTGAGACCTATAGTATCCAGTAAGGGATGGATGACAGAGCCCTTATCCATATATTTAGATAAAATGTTTAAACCAATAATTAACAACTCCAGACATATATTAAAGGATACAGAACACTTCTTGATGGGTTTGGCGAACTTTAATAGAACTGTTAACATTAATGAAAATGATCTTTTTGTAACCTTAGATGTCAAGTCGTTATTTACATCTATACCGAACACTACAGGCATTGAATATGCAAGATTATTTTTATTAGATAATCATATAAGTAACAATTTGATCATCAGATGGACACTACTTTTAGAGATCATTCTAGAGAACAATGTTATGCTATATGATAAAACGACACTTACAAAGAAAGGGGTAGCCATGGGAACCCCGTGTGCAAACTCTTATGCCAACATGGTTTTGGCTTATTGGGAGGGAGCATACGTTTTGGGGAACTCAGACTACATGGAACAGCTTATATATTATTGTCGTTTTGTAGACGACGTTTTTGTTGTATGGAGGGGAAGTGAACATGAGCTACAACAATTCATACAATACATCAATGGCACGACCTGCTTTTAGAGTTTGAAAGTACTTATTCCAAACAAACCATTGAATTTCTTGATGTAAGATTAACTAAGTCACACTTGGGCATCAATACAGAATTATTTAGGAAGAAATGTTGGAGGAACAGTTTGTTACACCGAACCAGCATGCACCCCCGTCATGTATATTCTAACATTGTAGATAATCAAGCTATGAGGTTATCCAGATTAACAACTCAGGATGAAGTATATGATCAACAGGCTACCATGTTAGCCAACAATTTTAAATCTAGAGGTTATAAGAATAAGGAGGTCAAGGAAGCAATGATGAATAATGATAGACATAGAAATGATAAGGGGATTCCTTTTTTCCATAGGATGGATAAGGAACCATCATCCATTGCAGTGAACCCCAAGCCGGTCAAGACCAGGCTCACCATTTCATATACCAATAGAAATAGTCATATTAAACGTATTATCAGCAACAATTGGAGATTACTTACACATGACAATAAAATCAGGGAGTTAGTGACTGACCAACCCAACATAAGTTACAAAACATGAAATCCCTAAACAGGATTTTATGCTATGACAACGACAGAGGAGATTCTCACATATCTGATAGGGTGGGAACTTTTCCCTGTCGTTCCTGTAACCAATGTAGGTTTATCTATGTCCACCAAGCTTTTGAACATCCCATCACTAAACGCATATACAGATTTCGAGGATATGCAGATTGTAGGACTACTGATGTAGTTTATTTAGCACACTGTCAAGAATGCTCCAAGTTTTATGTAGGCAAGACGAACAGGACGCTAAGAGAACGAGTAAGAGAACATATATACTGATACACAAAGAAAATACTAATAACGACTAGCCAAACATGTCCTTGAGAATGGATCAAAACACATTTTCAAATTCCAAGTTTTAGAGAAATTACATAGAACATACAGGTTAGGCAATCATAAAAATAAGTTGGAGGAGTTGGAGAATAGATGGATAATGAGATTGCAAGCTCATGTATATGGTCTAAATGACAAGGTTTCACTTAAACCATGTTTAGTGGGGCGTCCCCTGAGACACTAAATAAAATAAAATAAAATAAATTAAATAAAATAAAATAGAATAAAATACATCAGTTATTTATCATTGTTGCATATTATGTTCTGAGAGTATTATACTAATTTCGTGATATATTCTATATTCATGGATCATACACACATACACAGACTTAGATTTTATAAATACTGTTTTTAACCATATTAGTTTTTAAATAACTTAGTTTTTTAGTGTTTTTATAAAGTTTTTAAATGTGCTTGTTAAAGAATGGGTTAACATGATCTGTGTTTTAAACAAGGTGCTTTTGATTAACCAATTAATTAATTATTTGTGATCAGCACATGATTTGTGTTGTATAAAAAGAGCGTGTTTTTCACAGTGATTCATGAAGTCTGATGAAGCGTCATTCTTGGACGTGAAAGCGCTCACTTTTGGATCCTGTTCTTTGCAGTTTTTACAATAAAAGGTCAACTAGCAGTTGCTGTTCGTGAATTTGTGACTTCCAAGACTTACCACAGCCATTGGTGCACTATCTGCTGTTTTTTACTTTCTTACTTCTGCCTGTTACAACAGAGTGCTTTACCCGATCAATTATCTTCAGCATTTGACATTGTGCAAGTGTTCAGATTTCTGATTCAAAATATCGGAAATCACAAGAATAAACAAACTAAATGTAGAATGCAGCATTTCAGTAAAGTCGACATCTCAGAAATATCGACTTTACTGAAAATACTACACTTCCGGTCAACAATAACAAAATTCTTTTGCAGGGGGGCACTGCACCCCCCCCCCCACATCCTCTGCTACTTATATATATAAACTCCAAGATCGCACTACAGTGAAGAAAAGGGTACATTTCTGATCCCCACTACAGTGCGATCAACATTCAAAATGTTGAAATGCACAACATCGAATGCACACTAGCATTTGCTGTTGTGCATTTCAACATTTTTTTTTCGTTATTTCAAATTGCCGAATTGTTTCAATCAACCTTTTGAATGTAAACCTTTTAATATCATCTGAGCTTTTCTTATGAGCTACCACCATGGAGGATACCCATTCAGTTGGTTCTTCCACTGGAAAAATTACTCCTTGTTGTACCAGTCTTTCTTGCTCAGCTTTAACTCTAGTCTGCATAGTTACTGGAACTTTCTGTGCCAGTGTGATAACTGGGCTTATTTCAGGGTCTAACTTCATGGAGTGCACAACTGGGAGTTCACCTAGTTTGTCTTCAAAAAGATCAGCATAGTCAGAAAAAATAGTTTTGCGAAATTGAAGCTGTTATCCTTCAAGCTTACATGTCGGACGTCCTTATTAAATGAAATCAGTCCCATTTTCTAACGGTTTCTGAGGCCTAATACTGACTGCACATCTCTTGACTTCATAAAATTGCAAGTCACAGCTGTTCCCAGAAGAGTAACATGAAAGCACTACTGAGTCTTTGGTTGGAATTTCTTCACCACCATAAGCAACAAGCTTCACACACTTCACTAAATCAAGCTTCTCACCAGCTTTTACTCTAGCAAACATTTCTGCTGACATAACATTGCACTTTGAACCAGTATCAGTTTGAGCTCTATGGGTCTTCCATTAATCAGAACAGTACAAAATACTTCATTCTTTGCCCACAAACCTATTGCACTGACTGTTTCACCAAGCACAGAAACACCATCAACATAAAATATAGGGTTGCAGCTTTCTAATTGATCAACTTGTCTCTTTGAATGCTCTTTTTTAATAAAAGAATGAGCCTACTTTGATTTACAAAACCTTTTGAAATGATTCCACTTTTTAATTTTCTGACACTGCTGACCAAAAACTAAGCACTTTTCTCTTTTAGAGTACCACCACAGTTACAAGAGCTGACTATGAAGCTAGGCAGGGGCACATTCTTTGATTTAGTTGACTCACCCTTGTGCTTCACTGAGCATGCTCTGGATTTTGCTAGAAAAGTTCTGGGTTTCACTGAAGCTGCCAAACCAATAGACTTGTACATTTTAACCACATGCCACGTACTATCTGCATTAGCGGTCATTTGTAAGCATATTTGTGTGCCTTTCTGTAAGCTCATATTTCTGACAAGTCCCTATGGCCTTATTCAAAGTTAAATCACTGTCACAAAGTAAATCTTTCTCATTGCATCATCTTTAATAGCACACACAAGCCTATCTTTTATCAACTCATCTCTTAAATTACCAAATCTGCACGTATTAGCCTTATTTCTCAAGTCAGTTATATATGCTGCAAAAGTTTCATCAGACTTTTGATCTCTTGTGTAAAATAAGTGCCTTTCCATTGTAATATTCATTTGGAGATTATGCATTTCTCTAAATTTACATTTTAAGCACTCAGGGTCTTGGCGCATTTCGCCAGTACCACTATATGGCAGTTGTCTCCCTCTGTTGCATACACAGCAGGAGCATACAAAAATGAACGGTCTCTTTCAATGGCTTCTGAGCCAGCTAAACTAAGCAGAATAAATGCCTTTGTATATGTGTCTTTGTCAGAAAAAGCAGCCTGTATGAAAATATCGTACTCTTTCTCAAACACTCTCCAATTTTCTGCAATATTATTATCAAACACAAGCGAACTTGGTCTGCGAAGTCCTTCTGCAATGCCAACAAATTATGTTTAGACACAATACAAACATGGATTTGTAATTATGTACGAACATGCACACACACCAGGTACTTGTAATAACATTCAAATGCACAATAAACTCTTCAAAAGACTGTACTTTGCAAAATATCCTTTGAAATGGCTGTACTTTGTGAAATAACTGCACTGTAATACTGCACAAACTTGCCAACACTTTGCACACTTCAAATACTTGGAATAGATTTAGTTAATGCAAAAAAGTAGCACATAGCAAAAAAATGGTCATTTTCCTTTTTTATATATATATTATATGATTTGGATATTGTTTCAAGCATTTCCATAATTATTTTGAATATTTTTATCAATATGTTGCAGTTTTGGACATTTTGTTTAATTAGAAATTTGTTTTGAGCTTTCTGAGTGCTTTGTTTTATATTCGTTGAGTAAAAAATCATTTAAGTGAGTTTTACTACCTGGAATTCATTTCTGATCTGTTTGAGGGTCGTTTGTGCAGTAGGGATGATCCATTCCTGTATATTCCTTCAACTTTAACTGTGCTTTCCATGCTTTTGACTCTGGATCCCACTTTTGACACCATGTCACTCATCTTGTATATCTGAATAAGATGATGAGGCTTGGGTGTTCATTTAAGTACTTTATTACATACAAAGACATCAAAATGGATAGCTGAAACATTAAACTTAAACAAACTAACTGACTGACTACTTCACACATGCATGCTCTTACTCTGGCTGCTCACTCAAAATGACACTCTTGATTGCACGTGCTCAGTACTTATACGCATGTGCCTGCTGACTGGAAAACTTCTTAAAGGTACATCACACACTCTGATCTACAGGTAATACATTTGGCAGCCCAATTAATGGAGCTGGGTTGGCCATGTAAGTCATTTAGACTTACATGGAGACACTCCAGGATGCCAGTGTGGGCATCTGGTTACTAGCCCACCTCAGTCCTGAGCAGCTGCCAGATTCACTGCCAGGTTACCCATGTAGAGCCCTCTGTACCACTTGCAGAAAAAGATCCTTCACCCTTCCATTTATTGGCCAGGGAGAACACTAGCAAGCCCTCCAGGTCACTTTCCAAGGGACCTAGGAGTGGAGTGGACATGGTGGTCAGTGCAGACCTGGGTGATCAACGTCTCCCAAAAAACAAAAAAATCAAACCAGCAACACAGAGAGAATAAAATTTAATAGTAGCAATATCCCAATAAATCCAAACACAAAGCTTTCGGGTGTAACAAAACCCTTCTTCAGTGTGTAATACAACTCTGTGCAAAGGTGTAGTTGTATATACAAATTAAAAGACACAGCCAACCAATACAAATGAAGTGTCAATTAATTCAACAATTAAGCCATACTAATAAAAATATTTAACAAACTAAAACTATTTAACAACAGATAAAAACTACAAAAGCATCTGTTTTTGTCTTAAGACAGGTTTCAAAGTAATTTTTCCATTTAACCCTGCTACTTTATCAGCATTTAATTTAAGTATACATTTAAACTCAGCCACTTCTAATCTGTTACCCAGATTACCCCCTCTCTTATTATGATAGACCACTTGAACTACTCTAAAATTAAACATAGGTTTTACGCCATTGTCCATGCAATGTTTAGCCAAAGCATTAGTTGATACATTTTTTTTAATATCTGACAGATGTTCTGTTATTCAATCTTTCAAACTCCTGCTACATTTTCCTACATAAAATTCAGTACATAATGAACACGTCGCTAAATAAATCACATTCTCTGTTAAACGTGTAGCTGAACATTTTAATTCAAAGTCCTGCAAAGTGGTAGGGTGTTTAAAAAATAAATCTGTCTTAATATATTTACAAGTCACACAATTTAGACAAGGTACAGTTCCATGTTTAGCCACATGTCTAGATTTCCTAATAACATTCAGTTTTTTGTAACATAATTGCTGTTTCAAATTTTTTTGCTTCCTAAAATAGAAATGGGGAATCTTCCCTACAATATTAAGTATCTCGGGTTGGGCACATAAAATGGGCCAGTTCTTCTTAATAATGCTAGTAACTTGGATAGTTCTTAAACTGTAGTTAATAACATACCTTAAAAACTTATCACTTTGTGTTTTATGTTTCTTTATATTACTTAAATAGCCATCATGTCCAAAATAAGGTTTAGCTGAACATTTTCTCTCACTATCTACATGACACTTAATATCTTGTAAAAGGGATTCATTATAGTCTCTATTCTGCTGTGTGGGGTTTGCAGCAATGTTCCATATACAAACAGACTGCAAGACATGATATAGGTAATATGAGGCTTCTTGTACATATAGGTCTCAGCCTGTGTTGCCATGGATGGCAAACAATGGTACTATACTAATTGCTGCTGTTGGTATGCCACAGTGTTTAAATGGTTACAACATATTAAGAAACAAGTTTTGTGGGCACTGACTGGAGGCAAGGAACAGTGCTGAGATGTTTGTTGACTGGAAAGTACAGTGATGCACACACAGCAAGAGAACAGCAAAGGCTGTAAATGATCTCCACACCACAGACAGAAGTATTTTTAGAGGTCATACAGACATGGCATGTGTATCCCTAAGAACAATAAAGCAGACAAGGCTTTCCAGTCTAGTGTGGCAGGAAGAGTTAGAGTATTTAATTTTTTGAGTGTAAGTACTTGGACACTAGTACAAATGCTTCACAATGTCACCAGTATAATATTTCTTGCCAGGATCAAGGCAGGATATAGACAGGTAGGTCAACCTTGTGAGGTGGACCGACAACACAGAGGTGTCTCAGAGAGGTGGAGGAATTCCTCATATCCCTGTCCAATGCAGATGAGAGAACCCTCATATCTAGCAGTGTCTTGGATGTGGGTACTGGACTGATGACAACTGCCTGGATCCCTGTACAAGGGGCATCAGGTTAATACTAGCAAGCTTCTTTGCTGCAGTACAGGGTCACACCACTGTGAATGCTTTAGTCAGCAGTACACATATGGAAATGCATATGCGCTCTATAAGTATACCAAGGCTGTAACTGTGACAAGCTGCACAGTGTACATATGTGTCCATAGGCTATGCAGTAGACTGTCATGTAGCACTCTGTGTATGTCTTGTTGGCTAGAGTAATACCTGTGATATCCAGTATTAGGTTCATAGCTACTCACTAGGCATGAAATCCAAGAGAGCATTACAGAGCTTAGCTCTAATTTGCAATTGCCCCAAATCACTGTCTGGATAAGTGGTTTGCACAAGCTCATATGGTGGGCAAATAAAGGTGGAAAGATTCAAACCCTGTACCTTGGGCACAAGAAAGAGCTCATTAAGAGAGATGTAGTCATCTGTGCTGATAGCCAGACAACAGAAGTACGTTATATTTATGCTTTCACAGGTTACTCTGGTGGAGGGTCTAGCCTAGCAAGTTGAAGCATGCCTGATGTTAGCAGGTGACCTGTGGCTGGTGGTGCTGATGGCACTTTACACACGGGGCATTCTGATAACACACTGTTAGCGGTGTTAACATTGGAAGGCACACATACATCTCCAAGATCTGAGATAATGGTGGGGGAGATAAGATGAACCTCTGGCATCCCCTGTATTTAGTGTTGGTGGTCCTGTCCATGTTAGCCCCTCCGAAGCTATACAGAAGTCACCACCACAGACAGAATCAATGAATGCTACTTCCTCAGAGGTGTGATGACCCTCCATAGTGACATGTTTGCAGGTGAATGTCATTACTATGACTCCAGGACATTCTCTTACCTGGGTGTCATCCATAGCACCAATGAGTGAATGTGCCGATCAGTGATCCAGGCACAGACAGTCACTTTGCACACAAAGTCATAGATGTTGGGTGCACGAAGTCCAACACCAACAGTTATCAGAGGATATCATGCAATACATGCAGAGTGGCAAGGACTATAGAGACCTGGAGCTGACACTCCTGATGAGAGTAGCGATGTCCCACTTGCCAATCACTGATGCATCCATGAGGTTACTGGCATATTCTACAGCCATGCAAGTGGATGGATGCACAGCTCATTGGTACAAGTCAGGTGAATATAGATTGTACACACCATTCCAAGAAAAGAAAAGTCATTGCTTTGTCCATAGCTGCCTCTGCACCTAAGTGTGGACACTGCCATAGCTGTGTCTGTTGTTCTTCCAGCTCCGGCATGGGAGCACCCCCCTGGGATATCCTGTCAGAGTCCTGCATTTCCACACCATCCTATTAACTTTTCTCTACTGAATGCAACACCTAGTCATAGCCCAGCATAAGGTCATGGACACTTGCCTTCTACTGCACACCACATGGGGTGGTCATACTGCGTTTCCCCTGCATTCTGCCAAATGGCACACCATCCATCAGACAGAATGCCACAGGGCCATATGGCACACCTGGCCATCGTTCATTTCATTGAAGCTCCACCCTGACACTGGAGGATGTGATCCCTGAGTCCCTCCAACCTCATCACATGAGTGCCTACTGCTTCCACGTCCTATAACACTTCCACCTATGGTATCATTGTTGCTCCTTGTCACTCCGCCGACCCCAGCTGCGCAAATGATAATGACTATGCATGGCCACCTCTCTGGCCTGTATACGTATGGTATTCTGTGATACACAATGTGTCCAGTCAGTGCACTGTAATGCATAGCCTGGATGTGTTAATGCATGCATCCATTTTATACTATGTTGTTGTTGTCATGACCCATGAATTGCAGACCAGATGGTACCTCTTTGTCTGTGCTTACACTTATTGTGTTGACCTCTGCTTCTCCTAGGTCCTCCTGCAGCTGGTACCTCTGCTGACTCCTCTTCTGCATCAACCATGCTTTTGTGCAGTGGTACAATAGTATCCCCAGACTGTAACTGCTTTTGTAGTGTCTTATTGTGTAGCATGGCACAGACAACAAATACCTTATTGCATGTTTTTAGTGCACACTGCAGTGTGCCATCAGGTGTATCCAAGCAGTGGAAATGACCATCCCTAAGTCCAAGCACATGTTCAATAATGTTCTGCATCTGTGGCAGTGCAGTGTTATATACCATTTCTGCCATGATCTGGGGTCTATGGATGGGGGGGGGGGGGGGGGGGTCATCAGCCACAGTTCCAAGGCATATTCTGATTCACTTGCAACACACATAAGTGGACACCAGTAAGAGTGGCATGCAGTCTACAATCATAGAATAGCATATGGTGGACTCTGTGGGTGGCAATGTGTGCACCCTCCAAGTAGATGACCCTGTAGAAAGTCATCCTGCATGAAACATTGATGTAGGTCACACATGTCAGATGTGAGAATCATGAAAACAACCTGGATGGTGAACATACACATACTATATAACATCCTGTCCACTGCACCCCACCTGGCAGTTGATAGAATAAAAGTCTTTCTGGATGATATAGCTCATGCCGTGTGCAGCAGGTGGGGCCTTGATGGCAATGTAGCTTCAAACAATGGCCCCCAAGTCCTCAGAAAAACAGACTATGTTGTACAATGGTACCACAGTGGTGGTTCTCACCTCTGCTGTCTGTGGAAACCAAATATTGTCCTCCACATGCTGCAGCATTAAGTCAAGAAGGTGTTATAGAATTCTGAGTCTGACACCTGTGAAATGCGTAATGTGCCCCTGTCAGATGCTGAAAGTTCCCCATACCAAGGATGGCTAATGCCAAACAAAACTTTGCGTCTAATCACAGAGGCTGTCCGTGCATCTCCTTGATTTCATAGCAGGGTGTCTCATGTCTACTAACTTCTGTCTAGTATCTCTGTCCACACAGTGGTGTTCTAAAACATCCTGGTTGCTGAGGTCATGGTATGTTACTAGTTGGCAGACCTACTTGCAATGTGGAGGATGATAATGGACACTGTTGTGAACACTGGCTCCAAACATGGCCACAAACATATGCAGTTCCATTAATGCTGGTGCTGCTCCAAACATCAAAACCTGAATGAAGCTCCTGCACAGGAAAAGCTTGGTTTTCAGAAGAGATGTCTATGTAATTCAAATTTGTTGATGTTATTAATTTCTAAATCTAACCATCATGATGGATTTCATCATTAACATATACAACGCCTCTAATTAGAATGTTGACACTCATTTGCATGCCATTATGTGTTCATTTGCACATGATGCATACCACGCTAGGTCTCTGGTAGCATGATTATGCTGCCTATCTGTAAATTATTCCTTTTCTGCACATCACCACTCACTGTGCAATTTCACATATTGTTATGAACTATTTATTTCTGAGTAGTCTCTATAAAAAATAAGACTTACAAGTTAATAACATAAAAACTCACTGTCCAAAAAGGTCTGTAATGCAGCCACAGCTTAATAACAACAGGACGTAAACTAAACAGGGTGCTAAGTGAGATATATCACTAAAAAGACTAATAAAAACTGACTGCAGTCACACAAAACGTAAAAAATAGCAGAATCAAATGTATTGTAAATAGAAAAATTTTATATATATATATATATATATATATATATATATATATATATATATATATATGGGTTAACTTCATTTCACTGAAAGCTCATTTCACTGACAACTCATTTCACCGACAAGTTTTATATATATATATATATATATATATATATATATATATATATATATATATATATATATATATGCCCTGTTCCCCACTGTAGTGCAAAGCCCCTCAGTTATTATAAATGTTTTAAACTATACAGATGTATACTTACAAGTGCAATGAATAACTGTTTTGCAGAAAACAACATACAACCAAAGTATGTGGGGGGCTTCATCCCCCACACCCCCCAATGTGGGGGGCTTCATCCCCCACATCCCCCAATGTGGGGGGCTGTGCCCCCCACACCCCCCTTATTATATACTCTAACTCCAGGATCACACTACAGTGGGGAACAGGCCATACATAACTGTTGACAAAATAAGTTGTCAGTGAAATGAACTTTCAGTGAATTGGTCCTGCTGATTTGGTTGTCAGTGAAATGAGCTGTCAATGAAATAAAGGTAACCCGTGCATGTGTGTGCATTTTTAGAGGTACAGATGGCTACTTACAAGTGCAGTGAATAACTGTTTTGCAGAAAACAACATACAACCAAAGTATGTGGGGGGGCTTCATCCCCCACACCCCCCTTACTATATACTCTAACTCCAGGATCACACTACAGTGGGGAACAGGCCATACATAACTGTTGACGAAATAAGTTGTCAGTGAAATGAACTTTCAGTGAATTGGTTCTGCTGATTTGGTTGTCAGTGAAATGAGCTGTCAATGAAATAAAGGTAACCCGTGCATGTGTGTGCATTTTTAGGGGTACAGATGGCTACTTATAAGTGCAGTGAATAACTGTTTTGCAGAAAACAACATACAACCAAAGTATGTGGGAGGCTGCACCCCTCACATCCCCCCCCCACTTACTATATATATATATTCTAACTCCAGGATTGCACTACAGTGAGGAACAAGCCATATATAAGTGTCGACGAAATGAGTTTTAGTGAAATGAGTTGTAAGTGAAATTAATTTTCAGTGAATTGGTCTTGGTGATTTGGTTGTCAGTGAAATGGGCTGTCAATGAAATTAAGGTAACCTGTGCATGTGTGCGTGTTTGTATGGATACACTCAATTTAGTCAAGTGTTGTTTAGGCGGCATCTATTTTGGTGACACACTTTGGGTTGACAGGTGCAGGAGATCAACAATTCCCAAGGCTGAGGAATATGCTCCTTCTCCTGGGATTATGCAATCTCAGAACTAGTATATATAATTAATATGGGGGTGTGAGGGATGCAGGGGGGCTTGTCCCTGCAGAAAACAATGCTGTAATGTTTGCATGTTCTGAGGTTGTATTCCAGTACTCTAGAGGTTAGGTAGAGATAGATAGATAGATAGATAGATAGATAGATAGATAGATAGATAGATAGATAGATAGATAGATAGATAGATAGATTGATAGATGGATAAAGATATAGCTATAGATATATACAGAGATGGAGAGAACTCATTGCAGAATGAAGAGAGAGAGATGCATCTTCAGATGACTGGAAAATAAGTACTAGTGTCAGGGCACAAAATAAAAGGAATAGGGCAGTACAGATGTATCAAACTCCTGTCATATGCCACGAACATGATGGTAAAATGAATACACAGAATAGTAGAAAGTAAGATGGGAAACAAGCTGTTCAGGTCATAATGAAGTGTAGCTGATTCAATATCTGCAGTGAGACAAACACTGAGGAAGAAGCTGGAGATAAAGAAAGAGTCCTACTTGACATTCCTGGACTTGGAGAGAGTATATGAAAAGGTCCAAGAAAGCTGATATGGCATTCCGGTGATAGTTTGAAGTCCTAAAAACAATGGTAGAATTACTGTAGTTTATGAACAAGGATCCAACAACACAGGTACAAACAGTGTTCAGACTCACAGGCAGGTTCCCAGTGAGAGTGGGGGTGCATCCAGGTTAATCTCTAATCTCACTTCTTTTCAAACTGATGATGGGCTACATCACCAAGCGAGTCAGTGGGGACAGATCAACACACCTGCTGTATGCAGATAATATGGCACTGAAAGCAGACTCTGAACAGGAACTTCAGCACATGATAGAAGACTGAAATGCAAAGTTGAAGACACATGGGAATGTGAGTACAGATAAGACATTGGCCATGGCAACCATATGGGAAATCAGAAGAATCTGAATATTGAGACAGAAGATAAACTAGTGAAAGAGATTGACATCATTAGGTATCTGTGAGGTGTGGTTGAAGAGAAAGTAAATCTTAATGAGGAGGTCAAAGCTAGAATCTGAATTGTTGGTAGCCACCTGGCACAGAGTGTAAGGGGTAATATACAACAGAAGAATGTCAAAGAACGTGAAAAGTGTACAGAAGTCTGATGACACCAGTGCTGCTGTATGGCACAAAAACCTGGGTAGTGAACGTGGAAGATGTCAAATCCAAGGATTTATTCTTTGGATCTATGGAACTTAGATCCAATTGCTTGGACATTTAGGAGAATATTGAAAAGTCGGGTCTGAGCTAGGAGTTGATGAACCAGTAGATTCCAATGAATGCTTTATGGACTTCTTCTTATCAGATTTTTTGGAGGTTAGAGCTCCAGATAAAGTCTCAAAAAAGCAGAAGGTAATAAACTTTTTAAGATCAGCTTATTTTTTCAATCTACTATGGCTCGTGGGTTAAAGGCCTTATAAATATCCCAGGATTTTTGTAAATGAGCTTGGCCTAAGCAATACACACATGAATCATGTGCATCAGATAATGGTATCTTATGCCCACAGCCCTTACATTTTTTTAAAACCCAAACATTTTTCAGCCATTGATAAGCAAGAAAACGAAATATAAAATGGAGAAAGTGAAAATGTAATTACCAATAATGGTAATCACAAATACCACGAGTGCAGGACAGGAACAATTTACCAACTATAGTAAACAAGGAACACACCAATAAGTGTATAAAGGATAAGGGGAAAATACATTATAACTGCAAAAAGAGAAAAAAATGTATGACTCACAATGTCACACAAAAGCTAAAGAGCTATCAGTGACCACATCTGTATGTGAAGGCAGCAAAAGGTATGACAGGAGACTAGGGCATTGTGGATAACAGAGAGCTTGAGTTTCAAGTGTCCACAAGCTCTAAATAGCGGCCAAGTCAGAGGGTCAGATCCGAACCCACTGACAACATGAGATCTATTTTTTTTAATATGTGTGTCTCTTCACCAACTAAACCCAGTAAAACTAGTTAAAAAATAAATATACATATATATATAATATATATATATATATATATATATATATATATATAGATAGATAGATAGATAGATATGTGTGTGTGTGTGTGTGTGTGTGTGTGTGTGTGTGTGTGTGTGTGTGTGTGTGTGTGTGTGTGTGTGTGTCTGTGTGTCTGTGTGTGTGTGTGTGTATGACTAAATATCCAAACACTTAAATATTGACATAAAAATTTCAAAAGTTCAAAATAACGGCAGTTAAAAATATCTGAACATAAAATATCAAATAAACTGAAGTTCTAAGAGGGAAGGGTATGTGCCCTTTCCCCACTGTTGTGCAATCTTGAAGTCGGTATGCATAATTAGCAGGGGTGTGGGGGATTCAGGGGGGCTTGCCCACCTACAAAATCATTGGTTCAGGTTGTGGTTAGATTTTGTCAGTATTTTGTGTTTACATATTTTTTTATTGTCGATGTTTTGAACTTGGCCAAGGGCTGTTGATACATAATTCTTTAGATATTTAATAATGCAGACATAATGCAGACATACATATATATATATATATATATATATATATATATATATATATATATATATATATGTGTGTGTGTGTGTGTGTGTATAACTAGGTTAAAAGCACTTACCACGACTGTCAGAAGATCGAACAGAGAGGTGCAAAGAGACAAAATTGCGAACGCAAATCCTGTCGACTCTGAAACGTTGACACATAGCTTGTGTATTCAGTTTTGCATGTCAGTGTTTTGAAGTGGATCACACTACAGTGGGTATCAGGAAAATTACCCTTTTCCTCACTGTAGTGCGATCTTGGAGTTAGAATATATAAGTAGCAGGGGATGGGGGTACAGGGGGGCTAGCCCCCCTGCAAACCAGTAGAAATATATATGCATGATAGTCAATGAATTTTTCAGATGGCGAGCAGTCCAGTCACTGTCAAATGTTGATTCTTTCCTTCCAAACGAATTGACATTCTGAGCAGTCGGCTTGACAGTTTTACATTGTTCCAGTTCGGGGATGTGAACAGTCGAGGTAAGTGGTTTCAATACTTTGATAGTAACCAATGAAAAAATAACATTGAAATGCAACTGACTGATCACAATTAGGCAAACAGCTTCTTATCCAAAAAAAAACATTGTTCTTGCAGGGGACCCCCTGCTCCACCCACACAACCTGCTAATTATATACATATATATATATTATTATATATTATTATATGTGTGTGTGTGTGTGTGTGTGTGTGTGTGTGTGTGTATGTATGTATATGTGTGTGTTTGTGTATTTACTGTGTTGAATGACAACACAGTGGATGTCTGTGAAATCCAGTTATGTGTTCTGTTTGAATGTGTAAAATATCTGAAGAGGAATGATCGAATACATGTGGGTAGGGTAGGTGTAAGTTTCAAATACTAATTCCAAAAGTTTCAGATATGCAGGAAGTCTTGGCAATAGTGGGTGGGAGTGTATATGTGAGTGTATGCAGGTCAGGGCTGGGGTAAAGCCAAGTAAATTAATGGATTTATTGTTGTGCTTATGCATTACTGCGTATGCTATGTGTCCAAGTCTCTCTTGTCTAGTGGTCATACCTCTCAACTGTCCAGATTTTCACAAAATGTCCAGATTTTTGTCTCATGTTTTTGGTATGTTCCTCATAATAATTTTCTGGAAAATTACTGAGGATTAAAGTCATTGAATAATGACATACATTTCAGTTTCAGACTTCATATCTGTCAGAAAATGCATGCTGACATAATGCTGACATGAATCCTGTTATTCTAACAATTTTCTAAGTTTATATTAGCAAAGTTTAAAATATGTCCCCGTTTTTTGACCTTCGACCCTCCATTTTTAGGCTTTGTCAAGATTTGTCCAGATTTCTTGTACTAAGAGGCTGGAGATATACTAGCGGTAGTGTTATGGAAAAGATTTTTTAAGGTAATGTACAGAATTAGAGTAAACTTTAAAAGGGCAAGGTTGGGGTTAGCAGGCAATAGTAAGGTGACGCAGGATGCCAAAGCGGTAATAGCAGTAATTATTGTTGTCGTGTGAGTTGTGTATTACTTCCCCACTAATGCCAATGTAAGACTACTGTGAGGTGAATACTCCACAACAATTTACTCTAACTACTGAATACTATTTACTTATGCTATGGAAAGAATAAATCACTTCAAACTAGGGCAAATGAAATCCAAACGGACAATATAGTTTCTTCTACTCATTTCTGGAATCATTACAAAGAAATTATGATCTCATCCTGATTTACTCCCTCTGCTGTCATTTCATTTATGAAGGTTTACTGTAGCAGTGAAAAATGCTGCATTTTAAGAGGGGAAGCTCTTTGTTTATGTTGCAGGAGTATGTCTACAAGTTTAATGTGCTGTTTTAAGTAATACAGCCACCCAGTCACAAAAATAAACCTGCCTTTGAAGCTCCGAAGTCACAGAAAATGAAAAATGCAACAGCTTTGCTTTACTAACCTTTTGCAAGAAGTCACCTCCTGATAAAATATATACAGCATTGTTACAAGATACTATTTAACGCATATTGAAAGTAAATAAGAATGCATTGAGAAACTGCATACATATTTTTGTTTATAAAGGTAAACAGTTCAAAGGAGTGATGTAATATAAGTAATCCATGATATAAATCTAAAGAGTTGTTACATTATTTTTTCCCTTCTGCCAAGGGTACGGGCTTGTGGTTTGGTATAATGGTTAAACTGTTTACCTCACAGACACAAAGTACAGGGTTTGATTCTCACCTTTAAAAAGGAATTTGGCTAGGTTTAAAAAATGGCCTGCAAGAGCAGCAAGCCTAGTACTTACTTATGAACCTGCCAGCCAGGAGTAATTCCCCCAATAAGTCTTGTCCCTGCCTTGGATTGTTCCTACACTCACAAGGAAGATGAAGGCAAATATGATAGTAGTGTCTGTCACAAAATGTAACCTGAGATAAGCATGAATAAGAATAATTTTTTTTGGCATCAGCCACAGCGTCAGAGTCATGGCAGAGATGAGAGTGTTGTTTGGGCAGAAATACATGTTAAGACTTAGAGTGGGGTCTGCCATCATAGGCTGGACTTTGGAAATAGAAATAAAATTAAAACACTAGCAAATCACTAAAATAAGATTTACAAATTCAAGATGGGTGGCACAGTGGTGCAGAGGTTAACGTTGTCACCTCACAGCAAGCAATTCTCCAGTTTGATTCTCGGCTGGGGTGCCTTCTGTGTGGAGTCTGCATGTCCTCCCTGCATTCACGTGGGTTTCCTCCGGGTAATCCGATTTCCTTCCACTTTCCAAAGACATGCATCTGGAGCATTTCTTCCTGGACATCAGCTAAAAATAGACTCTGTACTTGTCGGACTTTCCTGGTCACCAAATGTTAAATAAATAAATAAAGACAAAATGTGACTGATTGACAGCTTTCCTTGTAAGTTCTTAAAAGAGTCATTGAGTCCTTTATTAGAAATACTCTCTGGCTTATTATAATATTTGAGTCAAAACCAGGTTGGAGGTGTCACACGTATTGCATTTAAATAGCCCAGTATTTACGGCTGAGAGCACACTGCATGAAAACAGGAGCTTTACTCCAAAACACTTTGTTTCTTATTCTTCTTCTTGGCTTATTAGTGCACTGCTGTGACATCACATTTGCTCCTATAGTGACAGACTACAAGATTATAAAACAATGCTCTAAGGCAAAATCATATTAAATACTTAGAATACAATGTGTATGTTTTCAAAAGTTTTCTTTAGGCTTCAATGAACATAAAGGCTTTCTTCTCACCATTTTCGTTCAGCCGGCCTTTATAAATATGATTTTGCAGATTTATTGCCTAAATAAATGTAGGAGTTCCATATTTACTGTCACTTTAAAACATTCAAGGCAATAAAGGTATTCATATAGTTCATACGCTGTGGACCACAGCTGATTCATGAAGTTAATCCTTGAATTAGGTGAAGGGGTTTTCCATGGGTTATTACATTGCTTCAGTCTCATTAATCATGTGACAAAAGGTATCTTACAAAGAACTGCTGGTTTAGATTACAAAAAATGATTTAACATGCAGAAGCTATGTCGCACTTTGATTTTTCAAGAGCAGTCATCACCAGCATGCATATCCCAGCACAGCAGACCAGCTGAGATTTGTGTTTTGTTTGCATTTTAGTAATAATGATCCATATCACAACTAAAGTAAGGTTCTCCAGGCAATATGTTGTTTCTTGACAACTGCCCTTTCTTTGTTATTTTTATATATTTTATATATTTGTATTAGATTACCTTAAAATGTGCAGTCTTCAAAAACAAAAGGAAGATGGGGAGGGAACAAGATAAAACAATTAAAAGAGTTAATACTATCTTCTTTAAAATAGTTTTTAAGAATAAAAAGACACATTGTAATGATTTAAGGTGAAAGGCTTAAAAATATGCAAGGAAGTATTTTCTAATAGAAAGGGTGGTGGGTGATGAAAACAGCCTTTTTGAATAAGATGTAGTGTCAAAGACAGTAAACAGCTTTCAAAAATCCATGACACAGACATAAAGTGATTGTTATGTGGGTCAGAAATACATATACATCTGGTTAATTGGAATTTGCAACTTATTAAGTATCTAAAAAAATGGGCAGGCCAGGTGGGCCAGGTATTCATTACCTATCATCAAAATGTGCATTTCTGTGTTTAAATTCATACATACATACTTGAATTGCCAGTTATTTTACATGTGAAAATATTAAGATTCAGAATATTTTTATTAATCATTCTTCTTGTACTAGTCAATGTAAATTACAGCATTTAAAATAATTAAAGAACAAGTTTTGAGACTATTCCTACCCCATCCTAAAAGTGATGAGATTTCTGAAACAGGCTTTTAAAAACCCAAAAGACCTAAACAGCTCAATCAGTCAAATATATAACCCATGTTAGACAAATAAGGAAATAAAGATGGTGTACTGTACAGAAATCCTTGGCAGTCAGCAATAATAAATGAAGTCTTGACATCTTTATTCAACACCAGTTTCTAATCATAACTTGTAAATCAATGCAGTCATGCTTCAAGACGTGTTGGCTGCCTTACAGAAGCAGTCATTCTGTGTTACAGTTTATCTCACCCTTGTTCTGCTCCACAAATATATGCAGAAAGGAAATAGGTCTGATGAGTCTTCTGTCCCATGAGAACAGATAGCATACTGATGAAATAATACGGGGGAATGAATTCACAGTCTAAGATTGCCTGGTATGTTATAGTGTCTCAGTCTGAACTGAACATTTGGTATAAAGAAACATATGTCAGATGATCCACTAAGTTGTAGCTGAAAATCCTTGCTATCTAAGCATGTAAATCTAGAGAGTACAGCACAGGTATGGGAGCCCTGTAGGGTCTAAATTCAAGGGATTTGCTGAGCTAAAGTCTTTCCAGCATCTTTCAAATAACTGGCTCAGCCTCACAATCGTATCAGGTAGCTGTACTAAGTGATGGGAAAGAGAACATGAAAAAATGTTTCACATGAGTTGCACAGAGGACCAAGCCAAAAAAACTAATGAAAAACATAGAAAGGTTCTGCACATATTTAATTACCTTTCTTGTTTAAAGGTAATATGGAAGATAGTCAAATTACCCCTGAAACTATAGATGTTTCAATACAGTGCTAGTCTATAAGTAGCAAAAAGGTAAGTTAATATAATCTCCCCAGCTACCAAATTATCAACATTCCAACAGTCCCTAAAGTGATTAGAACATGTATGGGTCCCCCATAGAGCTAAACAGTACTGTTTCATTATACATCTAAAGTGCACTTTACATTATGGACTAGTAACAGAAAACAATTGTGGAGAACAGCTTAACACAGCAACAAAAGCTAACAGAAAGACTGCATGCAAATCAACTGGGGCAATCAGCTTAACTTGTTTTATTGTTAGAGTTAAATTTGTTGATGTTTTAGTACCCTCAGGTCCTACTGGATTCTGCATAGCCACTCTTTGGTACCCTTCTGGAGGCAATTAAATGAATGCCCTTTTGAACATAACCAGAAAGGGTTAGTTTAACCTGATAACTTTCTACACTTGCCTCAAGGCATATCACATTGGGCAGTAGTGTAGGGGTGGGCAGTTTTCAGGAAACTGAGATCAAAATATAAAATAATACATCTATTTTGTTGTGTAGCATAAAATTAATTCTCTTCATCCCTGAGGTTAAAACAGTTTTCTTACTAAATAAAAGAATTCTGTAAGCCAAAAATATATAAAACCAGTCTCTGAAACTTTTTGACTTGAAGACCAAAAGAAGACAGGCACAGTAGGTCAGCCCTTGGCGAGTTTTCACTTCAGACTATGACTGAATGTTTAATTATTCTTACAGTTTTTAACTGAAAATTTTAAACTATGCAAAATCAAGTCAGAAAACAGAAAAAAGAACAATATTCACTATTCAGAGGTCAGCAACATCGCTACTCTAAGCTAAGCTGTATACAGAAATTTCATCAAAAGCAGTTCAATGGCGCTTTATACATCCTTACAGACAAAAAGTCAAGAACCCATCCGATATTTCACTCTTGTTAAGTACTGAATGACTGAAACAGTTCCCTATCATAATCTCAACAGCACATTCTGTGACTCACTAAAGTAGAGAAAATGAAGACCGATTTCAACAACAAACAAGTGAGTTAAAAACTCACTGTTACATTATTTGGGTGTTTTTGCAGGAAGACAAGATCTCCTGCAACCCATAAAGTGGGGAACTGCACCACCCTGCCCCTGCTAATGATATCTTGATCCTTTATAGTGATATAGAGGACATATTCTGAGGTACTGTACCCCTTGACTTAGTACATATATTTCAAATTCACTATATATACCTCTCAATCTTTTAGTGGAAAAAAAATGTAGACAAAGAAAAGGATGGAGAAATTACAGACAGATTTTAATTATTGATCTTCTAAACTCAGAAAATTGATAGTATAACATGTTTTGTGTTAACATGCATTTTTGGAATAATGTGAAATCTGAAACTCAAATGTCTGTCTGTATTTAGTGACATCAGTTCCCAATTATTTACCTGAAAACCACAAATTTTATGTGGAACAGACCAAAAATATGAGACAAAAATCTAGGCAATTCTGTGAAATTCAGGACAGCTAAGAGGTATGCTCTATCAAACTCTCACAACTGTGAGGATCAGCTTTACAGTTCTCAGAATAATAATGGAAACCTAGATGGAGAGATGGTTATTCAGTAGATTTTTATTGGCTTTGTTAGTAAGCAAAGGTATCTTGATCTTAATGACACATTGCAAAATATTCACCATCTGTGTTTAAGTAGAATGTTATAGTTAAAGTTGTGCCTTGTTTACCAGTTCTAGGATGCTGCTGTCATCTTCATGAAAGCAACAAAGCCATTTTAGTTTCTATTGCCATTTTTTAATAGAGCTGAAATGGTTGGAAACAACGGATTATAAGGGTGCAGCTGATGCAGGTTAACAGACTGAATCTTGATACCCTTTGCTATAAAGACTAGAGGCTCCTGTTCGTCCCATTTCCTGGTGTGTGTGACCGACCAAGATCACATTCCTCACAATTCTGCTGTGGTTTATCAATATCTTCCCCACCTTCCTGCAAATCATCAGATCAGGTAGTCAGTCTCTGTGTCCGGTGGAAAGTGATCTGCCAACAATTTTAAGACCTCCAGATGATGTTGGATGTCTCTGCCATAATCTGCTCTCTTCAACCTGGTTATCATACTTCTGTCTCTTTGGGGTAATGGGCTTCTTATGCCCTTTTTGCCTTGATCCTCCTTGTCAATGTATTGTCTGCTGGTCAGTTTAGCTTAAGAGGAAGGACTCACATCCATGTTGGGAGAGTGGATAATGTCTGGCAGAACTTTCAGTTGTAAAGCATTCCTAAGGCTTTTCTAAAAATAAAGGGCCTCCTGCAAGTGCTGCAAACTTAAGGCTCTTCCATTACTGACTAATCAGAAGGTATTTGGAAACTGCACTTGTGACCCTACTCTCCTTGCCTTCCACGTAGCAAGTACAGATTCACACCACCTCTCATGTGGTCCTGGAGAGAAGTTTGGCATTCTATCAGTATGAAACATTAAGATTAAAGCTGCCAATACAAAAATCATTGTTCCTAAACACATCTTCCCAAACCATCACACCTCACTCAACAAAGGCCATACTTTTTGCAGGTGACAAGCTTCCCTTCCTCCCCCTTGTGGGGATCATCACCCTCCTCTTACTTAAATATACTAACTCAATGATTGCAGGACCCCATGGGGAAAGGAAAACCATCCTAATGGCAAACTCAGTAGATGGATCAGTTGTAAGCTTGTAATTCACATATGATAATAGCAAAAGTAGTTTTAAAGAAAGGAATGTTGGAGAAATAATATCTGGCGTAACCCTCACAGAGGGGTTTCTAACAGCCACCACTACTGACCAATTTTTTTCCAGAATGGTCATCCAGGAGATCAAGAAGGATGTGAGCCTGGGCATTCACACATATCCCAGACCTTGAATGGTTTCTGCCAGTCACCTTTCAGGAATTTTTCTGCAAAAACCTTTGGGCATGCCACCAGAAAGATTGTGTTCACATTCTTCAGTGGGTTTATCTATGGGCCTTTTCAATAAATTTGTCTTTAGTGTCCCCCAAAAAAAAAAAAAAAAATTACAATGGCATGCGCCAAAGGGCATGGAGATGGGGTCTGGATTTTGAACTCCTTCCAGAAGCTTCACAAAATATAATTTAGAGTGACAAGTCCTATTCCTCTGTTCATCCACCATTTACAGTACGGCTGTCCAACCTGGCATTCAAAGCATGTAAATTAAGGTGATGGTTCATTATACCCCCGTGAGTCACCGATATGTGCCTTTCTCAATTTTCAGATAGTAGCTGCAGAGTCACCTCTTTCATTTCCATCTTCTGATTAATATATTCAAAGTCTGCCAGTACAGTAGCAAACATGGTGAGAGTTTCATCTTAAACATCTTATACTTGCTTTAATTCTGCTTACACCATTTCATGCATGTCTCAGTGATGAATGTGCATTTATGCTGTCATAGTGTTTACTGTACTGGTGTTCACCTGCATGAGCAAGCATCCTCAGCACCCATATTAAATTGCAAAATACAGATGTCAGGGGATAGTGCAAGTCCCGACTCATCCAAGGAACATTTACGTAATAGCTCAAATGGAATAATCTTCTTCCTGATGAACCAGCATAGTGAAATGCCCCAAGAGGGCACATGCTAAGTACATCATTGTTCAAAGGTCAAGTAATTCTCCCATTAGACCAAATGGCTAAGAACAGAATATGATAAAAATGTCTGTGCTCATCGGATTTAGCAGCAAAGAGGCAGATAGCATTCAGACTTGTTGCTCCTAAGGGGGATAAAGCTTGATTAACATTTGTAACTGTTTTAAGATGGAATCTTATGATTACCAAGAAGGTATGGGTTGTAGCATTATCTCAATAAAAAGGCAAAATGTTTCCCATCTGTCATGAGCAACAGGAGAAAGTGAAACAAAATAGGTTATAGTAAACCCAAAAAGGAGAGATCTTGCAGTAGTCAATGGAGGGGAAACACGCTACAAAGGGTCTGCAAATGAAACAGAACTGGAATATAAGCACCACTTAGTACTCTGAGACTTTAGACAGAAAAGTACAAGAAACAGTATAGCAGATGTCAGAAGTAAAGAAATTTACTTTTGACATTAAATCTGAATCACATGTATTCCCTCTTGGAAGGCGCAAAGGCTGGAGGTTGCAGATTTTCTGGTGGTGTAACACAGCTAAAATCCAAGTGTCAAACTGGATCCCTCCACACATTATACATTACAATTCACACGGCAAAGAATATACTTACTGTAAATGCTATGAATGTGAGAATGCACTCCTAAAGGGATTTCGCCCAAGGTATAGCAATCTCAGAGTTTATTATATTACATAGTGTGTACAGGGAAGAAAATTCCCCACATGGATGCCATGGTGCACTTTGCTTTAATGAAAAACAATTCTTTTGAATTCTAATCAAATTTACTTTACCAAATAGCACTGGAGTTTAAAATAATATTGTTTCAAGCATTATCATACAAGTCCCACAAAAGAGGCATCTGCCTTACCTTTAGAATGACTGGACTCACATTTACCCTCAATGAAGGGAAGCTGTGATCATTTTCAGCTATTCTGTAAATTAATTATCCTCCATTCCACTGTTGGAGAACCTCCAGCATGGATAATACTGCACATTAAACAACATTAGCTGAATATTTTGTCAAAATATTTTTACAGATGAACTGTTGTTCTGGGAATGCAAATTTTAATTCACTGCTTTGGAGTGCTGAACTGGATTATATGTATTTTCACAAGCTGTTAATGAACTGGCAGGAAGTATTTTGTTTTTCTTTTCTTCAAAATAAATGGCAATAACAGGATCATTTTCCACGGAACAGACAGTTCACAACTCTTACTCCACACTTTTGGCATGCTCAGGTTTATGGTGTACCCCACCAACATGGAATGTTCCAGTTCACTATGCAAAGGGGGAAGCTGTAACTGATAGCAGGGTAGAAAGCAGAACATTGTCAGTAACATGTAAACTCACTCAATTGTTTTGTGCTGATGTTTTGTCTTCTCATGTTGGACAGTAAATACTCTTCCTGCTTGTGTGATATTTTTCTATTGCTGTGTCCTCTGTAGGACTACTGATATTAACAAATGGAAATGCTTGTAGGAGACAGATAATTTGTTTTTCTGGGGATATGAGTGAGGAATGGTAACCTGCAGTTTTTCTGTAGGAACCCACTGTCATTACCCCACAAGTAGACTTGAGTCACAATATAATTCCCTGTGATATATGTGATTCCAAAGCCATCTTCATCAAAAGCCTGTTTTACATGGGGTGAAAAGCCTTAAAATAGACCTAAAGTGCTGTTGGGATGCTTCAGTTTAGAAATCACATAATCAGAAACAAAATATTTAAAAAGCTTATCTTGCAAGTGACGAAGACTCAGTATACCTTTAATCAAAAACCTTTAATTACATAACAAACCTGAAGTCAGGTACCTTGTAATAAATGGTGAAGGCACTTTGAAGCTGTTGAAATATTCAATCTAATCAGTGATCTTTTACACCTTGATGTAGCCAGTACTTTCCGGGCTGCATATTGCAAAGTAAAATAAGATTAACAACAGGGGACATTTTAATTACTCTGCAGTCCCCCTCCTATACCAGAGCTCTCAAGATTCTAATGACACCATGGAACTTGGTCACAGTTGAATAATTCTGACCTGCTCCCTCATATTTCTACAATGATCCCCTCTTTGTTGTGCTTAACTAGGGGATCCCTGGCAACCACCAATGGAAATGACTTCTCCCTCTTCAGAATGAGTTTATATCAGCCATTCATATGCATCTCATACTGGCTCAAAGAGAAAGCTTACTGGGGTGGAGAAGGAATACCAATTTTTCGGAAGGCTGGATATATTGTCAAATCTAGGTCATGCAGGAAGAAGCTTACACCCCATTCTTATTGTGTCATTCAAACCACAGAAATCTAAAAGCACTATGTGCCCTGAATCCCACCAGATTAGCACAGTGCATTAATGCTGGTCTTGTCCACTACCTAGAGACTCTGTAAATATGACCGATTCTCTGACCATCCCTAAATAAAAAGCAGAGAAGGAATTGGCCCTCAATCCTTCCTGTCTCAGGCTGTTCTCCAGCAACCCAGGCTCACTACTAAATCTAAGTTACCAGCAACACTATTAGGCCAAGATTGTGCACATCAGCAGGCTAGGCTCAATGACAAAAAGGAACAGAAATGATGGAAATACCTGCAATCAACAGCAACAGCAACAACAAGAATCACAGTTGCAGTAACAACACCAGCAGCATCAACAACAGCACCGACAGTAGGCAGTAACAGCAACAATAGTTAACAATAACAACATCAACAACAACAACAAGGACAGCAATAACAAGAACAAGAATAACAATCGCAATAACAACACCAGCAGCATCAACAACAGCACCAACAGTAGGCAGTAACAACAACAATAGTTAACAATAACAGCAACAACAACAACAAGGACAGCAATAACAACAACAAGAATAACAATCGCAGTAACAACACCACCAGCATCAACAACAGCACCGACAGTAGGCAGTAACAGCAACAATAGTTAACAATAACAACAACAAGGACAGCAATAACAACAGCAAGAATATAAATCGCAGTAACAACACAAGCAGCATCAACAACAGCACCGACAGTAAGCAGTAACAGCAACAATAGTTAACAATAACAACATCAACAACAACAACAAGGACAGCAATAACAAGAACAAGAATAACAATCGCAATAACAACACCAGCAGCATCAACAACAGCACCAACAGTAGGCAGTAACAACAACAATAGTTAACAATAACAGCAACAACAACAACAAGGACAGCAATAACAACAACAAGAATAACAATCACAGTAACAACACCAGCAGCATCAACAACAGCACCAACAGTAGGCAGTAACAGCAACAATAGTTAACAATAACAACAGCAACAACAACAACAAGGACAGCAATAGCAACAACAAGAATAACAATCGCAATAACAACACCAGCAGCATCAACAACAGCACCGACAGTAGGCAGTAACAGCAACAATAGTTAACAATAACAACAGCAACAACAACAACAAGGACAGTAATAACAACAACAAGAATAACAATCGCAGTAACAACACCAACAGCACTGACAGTAGGCAGTAACAGCAACAATAGTTAACAATAACAACAGCAACAACAACAACAAGGACAGCAATAACAACAACAAGAATAGCAATCGCAGTAACAACACCAGCAGCATCAACAACAGCACCGATAGTAGGCAGTAACAGCAACAATAGTTAACAATTACAACAGCAACAACAACAACAAGGACAGCAATAACAACAACAAGAATAACAATCGCAGTAACAACACCAGCAGCATCAACAACAGCACTGACAGTAGACAGTAACAGCAACAATAGTTAACAATAACAACAGCAACAACAATGGCAATACTAATGACAGCAACAATAGCAGCAACTTCAATAGCAATAACAACAGCAAGTTCTATTACATGATAGAACAAAATCCATAAAAGGGAAGTCACCCCTGATCATTATTAGTAAAAAAATACGAGCACTCATAAAATCAACTAAGGCCAATTTTGAGAGAAAAATTGCCATGGATTCAAAGGACAATCATAAGGCCTTTTTCAGCTATGTTAGGAACCTGGGTGGAAACTCCCAGATATGCTCAGAATTAGTCCAAAATGATACAAAAATCACTGAACCCACAGACATTGCCAACATACTGGCAGACAGGTTCAGTGCAAACTTCACCCCTCTCCCCACCTAAAGGAGAGATAACTATCCCAGCGGAGTGTAGCCTCCCAGACATCTCAAATGCGGAGGTGAAAGCTGCTCTCTCTAAAGCTAAAAACACAGCATCAATGGGACCGGATGGTGTCCCCGGCTGTGTGCTACACGAGCTAAATGAGGAAATAAACCCGCACATAAGGCAGCTGTTTAATCTCAGCCTTACCACAGGATACATGCCCAAGGAGTGGCGTACGGCAACTGTGGTCCCACTCCACAAAGGTGGTGCCTCTACGGACCCTGGTAATTACCGCCCCATAAGCTTAACAAGTCTAGTCTGCAAAGCTATGGAGAGGATCATAATGGAGCTCATAAACAAAGATATAGGGGACTTGCAGACATTGGACCCGACCCAGTTTGACTTCGTCAAGGGAAGATCATGCCTTTTGAACTTGATCGACTTCTTCGAAACAGTCACCAAGGCCATTGATGAGGGCAGGGCAGTCCATACAGCCTACCTTGACCTTGCAAAGGCTTTCGACACAATACCCCACTCGGGTATTGTAGAAAAACTTACCAGCTTAAATGTAAACCCATATGTCACAAGATGGGTTGCAAACTGGCTTAAGGACAGAACCCAC
This sequence comes from Protopterus annectens, assembly GCF_019279795.1. Classification (NCBI taxonomy): domain Eukaryota; kingdom Metazoa; phylum Chordata; order Ceratodontiformes; family Protopteridae; genus Protopterus; species Protopterus annectens. The sequence goes on from NC_056735.1 coordinate 42,727,776, forward strand.
AGGGTTAGAGTTGCTGGCGCTATGTCAGACTCCAAGCCGGTCACAAGTGGTGTCCCACAGGGCTCGGTCCTTGGCCTCCTATTGTTCGGCATCTACTTCTCAGAAGTACAGGCCAACATGGGAGGTCTTTGGCTGACAAAGTTTGCAGACGACTGCAAACTGGGCCATAGTGGAAAGTGCATCGGACACGGATATCCTTCAGAAGGGACTCACGGAAACAGATAGCTGGTGCCAGAGCCATGGCCTGAAGTTAAACGCCAAAAAATGTATAGTCATACCCTTCGGGAAAAACAAGGTAACCCCAAGCTACCATATAGGTGGCAATCCACTAAGCACAGAAGAGGTTATCAGGGACCTGGGGACCCAGGTTGACAGTGGCCTTTCTTTTGACACTCACGTTGCTAAAGTGGTTAGAAAGACCTTCTACATTGCCCACCTGATCATGAAGGGATTCACATCCAGATCTAGTGAGGTCATTGTTCCCCTGTACTCTTCACTTATCAGACCAGTGATTGAGTACAATGCCCCATTCGGGATGCATCTCGCCCGACATCTGCAGCAATTGGAGAGACCCCAAATGTTTCTCACCAAAAGGATAAAGGGACTCCAAAATCTGTCATATGCTGCCAGATTGAAGAAACTCCAGCTCTATTCAGTCGCATACCGTCTGCTCAGAGGTGACATGTGCCTGACATACAAGGCCATGTCCAACCCAGAATTAATGGACATGCTCCACCTCAAAAAATCCAAATCCACCAAAACCACTAGAGCAAGCGACTTAAACCTTAGCACGGATATAAATAGGATGTGCTGGAGGGATAGATTTATCACTCAGAGACTCCCTATGCTGTGGAATAGAGTCCCGGTCCATGTGAGGCAGAGCACCTCGCTGGCTCTGTTCAAGAGAAATCTTGACCTGTGGATGGGAGATCGTAGGCTTACCCCGGGAATCATCTCTGTGTCACTGCTGGACAGAGGCACAACAAACTAATGGGTACAGTATTTTTTCATATAAGGGGTGGTGTAAGCCACAAAAATTCGGGCTAGGCTTATAAATGCCTTGGGGCAGATAGCCTAGTATAAACCTATGAACCTATGAACCTATGAACAAGTACAGCAGGAATAGCAATGATAACAACAACAATAACAACAAAAACAATGGTTACAATAGTAATGAAAGAAATATCAGCAACAAAAAAGCACAGTAACAATAGCAACAACTTTTATTTTATGTGGTGCTTTAGCCAAAGCATTTTTCCAAAATGTAATAAACTCAAAAAAGTACATGTTTACAGAATGACATTAGAAATGTATATGGTTTGTAATCCAGCATTTATCAACATAATATAACCATTCTGTGATAAAAGTAACATATATATATATATATATATATATATATATATATATATATATATATATGTATATATATAAATAAAAAAACTATACTACAGACTCACACTGTCTCAAATTCAAGGCTCAAAGCTTACTGGAAAAGAATGTTTTTTAGCTTCTTAAGTAAGTTGCCATAGTATGGAAAACCCTAATTGACCGAGGTAAATGATTTTCAAATTGTCTAGAGCTGGGGCTGCAAAAGCATTATTGACATGCTACACAACAAATGTTGCATCCAAGAAGTGCTCTAGCTTAGTGTGCAGGTGCTGGTGGGTAGTGAAACATTTGGCTTTCCATGCAAATGACTGACATAAGCATATTCACAAAAGCATTGCTCGATCTCAACTGCTCCATAATATATTTCCCCTACAATCCACCCACAGACATCCTCTTTGCACCTCATACCCCCAAACCTATGTATACTAATTTGGTTAAAAGTAGGGAAAGGAGAAACTCTCCAGAAAAGTGTACAACAATCTCATGCAGTAATCCTACTGCACCAAAGAGTCTGGTCTTTGGTGTTACGATAAAAGATGATAATGATTGCTTGTGTTTGAGCCATTTGAACCTGTTCAACTAGTTGTCAATCATTTGTAGATAAAGTGAGTACATTGTTGTTACTATTATGCTTACTGATTATTTATTAGGTCATACTATACAATATTATCTTCCAAATCATCCCTTTTGGTCAAATGATAAACAACTGCTTACCATCTACAAACCATATAGGGTTGCTGGGGTCAGTCTCTATTCCAATAGCGTAGGTTGAACTTGGATTAAATTTCCTGTATCAGTCCAGTCTATCACATATCTTCATCTTCAAAGCATTACTAAAAGACTTCCACTTCCTCTCTGCCTCGTGACTTTGTCCCTGCTCCTCATCTGGGACATAGTTCTCTAACACCCTTCATCACCTCATTATTCCTCCCTTTAAAGCCTTAAATCATTTAACCTACTTACCCCCTTCTAATACCTCACTTTAATGTACTTCTTAAACTACTATACCCACTTCTAATTAGCACAACCAAATTACTATTCCAGCACTACTTCTCTATTAAAAATCAAAGTTTCTTATCCCCTCTAATACTTCACTCTATTTTATTTGTTAAATTACTACTACCTATCTTATACACCACCCTTCTATCTGTAAAGTCTTAGTACAAGTCTTGTAAATTTAATGTTTGTGAATATCATTATAACTTTTATTATAAATACGAACACACCCAAACCAAAGCAAATGTCCAGGAAAGCAACAGGATAAAAAGTTGTTCAAAACACCGATTTTATTAAACCAAAAAGAAAACGTAAGCGCTTTCATGGCAGTGAAACCCGCTTCATCAGACGTACATTCAAAATGCATTATTCCTTACTAAATACCTAAAACAATTAAGAAATAGCCTATAGCAAAATTAAAATAATTAATCAGACAATTAACCAAGTAAAATGATTATACAATTAATATAAATTTAAAAACTAAAAACAAACAACTTATACTAAATGCTACATATAGAATGCTCAGTAGAAATATAATTATAGCAACATCACAATGAAAAATAATATAAAACAGAGACTTTTGTTGATGGAATACAGTAATAACAATATATATATGAACAATTAATTCATTTAACCCTTCTATTTTTTAATATGGGTTTTAAGGGAACCGCATCATTAAGCTCAAGCCCCCTGTGTGCACCTAGTCTTAAAATCCATTTGCTTTCTAATGTTTCTGTAATATTAACCATATCACCCATTCTAGTATTTACTTCTTGCAACTGTAATACTTGAAACCTAAACTGATGTTTCTCTCCTAGGTGTAATGTATGTTTTGCTAGAGCACTATAAACATGTCCTTTAGCTGTACAGTATATGTGATCCCTAATACGTTCACGAAGTGAGCGATTAGTTTTACCTACATAGAATGAATAACGTTCCATGCAGGTTGCTACATACACTAAATTTCTTGATGTACAAGAACTAGAATTTCTTAGCTCTCATAAACAGCCAGTATCAGGGTGTCTAAAGAATTGTGATTCATCAATAAATGAACACTGTGCACATTTACCACACTTTCTTGTACCTAACCACAGCATATCTCTACCTTCCGTCACAGTGGTAGGATAACATAACTGATGTTTTAAACATTTTTTATTTCTATATACATAATTGGGTTGGTTACCTGCTATGCTTGCTGTGAGGTCAACTATAAGTAAAATATGCCAATTTTGGGCTACGATGTCTTCTATTTTATTCACATTCATAGCATAAGGTAAAATAATAGGTAGTCTGGTTGGTGCTGGCATGGGACTTCTATTCTGAGGGTTTCTAGGTCTATGAGAAAAATAAGGTTTCGCTTGATCTCCTCTCTGTAAATTCACTTGTTTATAGATTTTATTAATCTTCAGTTCATCATAACCTCTTCCCATAAAATTCATCTTTAGTTTAGTTAGCTCCTTGTCATACATTTCTTGATTACAACACAATCTCGATGTACGCATTGCTTGCCCTTTTACAATGTTACCAAAGATTCTAGGATTATGCATGCTGTCCCTGTGTAAGAAAGATGGTTTATAACAAGGTTTCTTGTATACTGTACTACTACATATCCCTTGTTTAACAAAAACAGTGACATCCAAGTAATCTATGTTATCTCAGGAATGTTTCATAGTGAATTTAAAAAAATCAATACTGTCTTTAATCCTGTCATGGAATCGTAAAAGGGCCTCCTCATCATCTTGCCAAAGAATAAAAAGATCATCCACAAATCTCTTATAATACAGTATTTGTGGCGTTGATATCAGATGTTCTAGTTCCCAAACTACCATTACCAAATTGGCATAAGTATTAGCGCAGCTGGTACCCATTGCTACACCAGTAGTTTGTTTGTAGCAAGTATCTTGAAACAAGAAAATATTGTTCTCAAGAACTATTTCTAGCAGCATGCACAATAAATCTGCTTTATTTTTATCAACTAATTTCTGTTCTATCATTAATGTTCTAACCATGTCCACTCCTTTATCATTTGGAATGGACATAAACAAAGTGACCACATCAAAAGTAACTAATATGATGTTGTTAAAGTTATCTGGTCTAGTAGTAGTGTCATAAAGACTAGTCAAAAACTGTTCAGTGACTTTTAAAACATAATCATAGTTGGATAAAATTTTCTTTAACTCTACATCTAAGTAAACTGAAATGGGTTCAGTTAGCCAGTTAGATCCAGCAACTATGGGTCTAAATGGTGGGAGTAAAGCATCTTTATGGATTTTTGGTAACCCTTGTAACCTAGGTATGAGTGGAAATTCAACAATACAATATCTAAAAAAGTCTCTGGTTATTAAGCCCATATGTAAGCATTCTTCAAGCGTGTTAAAGATCCTGTGTTGCATATCATATATCACATCTACTGAAACTTCTTGATAGGTACTATCTTGTTGTAACATATTTGCCATCATAGAAAAATAATACTGAGCATCCATAACAACAGTGGGACCCCCCTTATCTGAGGGCCTAATAACAATTTCATGATTATTTCTAAGCTTATCAAGTGCTATTTTTTCCTGTTTAGTAAGGTTATGCACATAATGATTATGTTGAAAAATACTGTTGTCATTTTAGTGCATGTAGCATCCTGCCTGGAATGTTATTCATTCTATGTAGGTAAAACTAATCGCTCACTTCGTGAACGTATTAGGGATCACATATACTGTACAGCTAAAGGACATGTTTATAGTGCTCTAGCAAAACATACATTACACCTAGGAGAGAAACATCAGTTTAGGTTTCAAGTATTACAGTTGCAAGAAGTAAATACTAGAATGGGTGATATAGTTAATATTACAGAAACATTAGAAAGCAAATGGATTTTAAGACTAGGTGCACACAGGGGGCTTGAGCTTAATGATGCGGTTCCCTTAAAACCCATATTAAAAAATAGAAGGGTTAAATGAATTAATTGTTCATATATATTGTTATTACTGTGTTCAATCAACAAAAGTCTCTGTTTTATATTATTTTCCATTGTGATGTTGCTATAATTATATTTCTACTGAGCATTCTATATGTAGCATTTAGTATAAGTTGTTTGTTTTTAGTTTTTAAATTTATATTAATTGTACAATCATTTTACTTGGTTAATTGTCTGATTAATTATTTTAATTTTGCTATAGGCTATTTCTTAATTGTTTTAGGTATTTAGTAAGGAATGATGCATTTTGAATGTACGTCTGATGAAGCGGGTTTTACTGCCGTGAAAGCGCTTACGTTTTCTTTTTGGTTTAATAAAATCGGAGTTTTGAACAACTTTTTATCCTGCTGCCTTCCTGGACATTTGCTTTGGTTTGGGTGTGTTCGTATTTATCTATTTATTGGATAGTTTGCCTATGTTCCAGTGGTTGTTCTGTGGGAGTTTTTGAATTAATAACTTTTATTATACTAACTATTATGTTGTGTATTCACTGAAACTGCTTTATAAATTTTTTTTATTGTAAATATTGATTCCATCAAATATGATACCCAGGCCTTCACTGAAAAAGGGCACCTGTGCCCAGTCAGACTTTCCTGGTAACAATACTTATAAGTTATAGTCCTGTTTCACTAGAGCTATAGCAAGAGGGGTTTCCTTGAATGTTTTCTTCTCATTTACTGTATTTAAACACTTCTTTCCTGACTGATTTTCCTGGGGGTTTTTTCTATCTATTGCTGCTTCTGGCGTAATCTGCTTCCATGCAAAAACATCTAAACCTTCTGGTCTTTGTTGCATATTTGGAAGCCATACAGATGTCCTTCCATTGTTCCTCTCTAAATCGCCTTTCCAGTTTCTCTTCCCAATCTTCTCTAGCCTCGTCTGATTGGTATTACAATGTGGCAGGCTGCCAAATTGAATTATACTCAGTTGTCATTGGGTATGACTATGTGATTTATTGTTTGGATGGTGAAATGCAGCCCATATTCAGAATTTTATTGTACTGGCATTAATAAGAAGTGAAAAACAATTAATACTTGAGTTATACATTTTTCCAGGCAGTGCAAGTTTTCTGTCGTGTGAACTGCATATATTGACAAAGGCAGTGAGCTGCTATGTAAAGCAGCATTGAGAAACCATAAGGTTAAAATGGCATTGTTGATTGAGTTTTGTACATGTAGATCTCCTTTAAATTTACCTGAATTTTACAAATGGGAACTGCCATATCTAGCAAACCAGTGTTTTGCAGGATTTTGTTGTCACAATCTGACATAATACCCAGTTGTCAGTTATAGTATATTTCATCTGTGCTCAACAGGTCATGCAAAAGTAATATCCTGAGTGTATGTACTACAGTTCCATCACATCAGAAGTAAAAGCCTTATATATTTCACCTGATATATTTACATGTGTTTTTATCTGCAACATGTTACAGCTAAAATGCCGTACTTTGAAATGGCATGAATGGTGATGTGAAATTAGCATTGGCTGTACTGAAATCCCTAATGGTAGAATATCATTTTGTAGTGGAATACACTATTCCTCCGGTATGCAAATTTAATTTCATAAAATTTTAAAGTGGGAGTGATATATGGCCTTTTATATATAAGTTTCAGATCCATATATTCACATCATGTGCATTCAGTCCCATAATCTAATATTTTGCATTCTACTTCATTTCTGTTGGAGGTGTTGTACTAAACTTCTACTCAATATGCAGAATCTTATTTAAGTGTACCTTCTTCAATAAAACAGTTCTAGCAGGCTAAAATTACTAGAGTGCACAATTTCACATCATCATTTTTTAAATTTTGCAGGGGTGTATGCATAGACCTCCTCCAAGAGATTTTGTGATTTCTGTGACCTCTCAAATGTCTGAGTACACATTGCCCTGTCTGTAGCTTCATCACCAGTTATGTAATTTACTAATTCATCTGCTTTAATGGACATTGCCAGTAGCCTGACTTCTTTACTAACTACCATATTCTGAATCCTCCCACTAAACTTTGCATGCATTGATTCAGCTAGTATAGGCCTGCATACTGACCTACCAGAAATTCACTTCAGAACCATCACTTTTGGTGAAACTCATAAATTCCTTGCTTGTCAAAATGAATTGCACTTAGTTAGTTGTACACCCTGAATTCCTGAAGAAAATAGTCATCCTCTACTGCAAAACCTTTGACTTATATGTTCATGCTATCTTTTTTCTTCTCCAAAAATGCTCCCATAGAATGAAAAACTAGCAAAATAATCCCTTTACATAAAGTTATCAATCCCTTGTTCCTAGGAAATTTTTGTACTATTGCAAACTTTCTTCCATTAGCAAAATAATGGAGAAGTTGGCATAAAAACATATCTATCTTCTCCTGCATTAACACTTGATTTTTATTAAAATATCAGGGCTCTAGCAACTCAGGAAGAAGAGGAAATTAGTGGAGTTGAAGAAGAAAAGCCGCACCTCAAAACAACAGGTGTGAGGACTATAGAACAGGTATGCGGCCTGAGTCAGGTATGGAAATAAGGTACATAAGGAAAGCTGGTGGTAGAATGTACAAATCCAGGAAGTCATCAAGAGAAAGAAGGAGTGCAGGAAAAAGTGAGAGATAGAAAAGACAGACCAGGCTAAGATGGAATATTGGGTGGCTAACAAAGAGGCTAAAAGAAGAGTTGCAATAGCAAAGAACAAGCTATCAGGGACACTCTACCAGCTTTTGCAAAGTGACTCAGTAGTTGGCACAAAGAAACTATATCAGGTCACAAGGCAAAGACAGAAAGATAAAGTAAATAGTCAGATACCCTACATAAGGGATTCCAGTGACAACCTGCTTGCTGGTCCACAAGACATTAAAGGCAGATGGAAGGAGTATTTCCAGCAGTTTCTGAATGAACAAAACCCCACAAAAGCTGTACTGCCTCAGACATGGCCTACAATGAAAGAAGAGGAGGAGTCTACCCTACAAGGAGTAAGACCAGCACTAAGGAAATAAAGTCAAGGAAAGCAGCAGGCTCAGATGAGGTCGCAAAAGATATGATAAGGATGTTGGGTGAGAGAGAGTAAAAATGGCTTCTGAGTGTACTCATAGCAGTGTGGAGCGAAGGGCGTATCCCAGATGATTAGAGAATATGATTACTAGTGCCAATGTGTATGAGCAAAGGGGGCAGCCACAACTGCGGGCAGTGCAGTGGTATCATGCATCTGTCACACTGCACAAAAGTTCTGCAGAGGATGTTTGATAAACTAACATGCAAAACAGCAGAAAGTAAGATGGGAGATGAGCAGTATGGAGTCAGATCCAGATGCAGCACAGCCATCCCCACATTTGCAGTGAGACAAATAGCTGAGAAGAAGCTAGAAATGAGGAAAGAGTCTAACTGGGCATTCATAGACTTGGAGAAAGCATATGACAAGATCCCAAAAGCTGCTTCAGGCAGTCCTTTTGTGGTTTGAAGTCCCAGAAACATTGGTAGAATTAGTGCAGGCTATGTACAAGGAACCAATAACTCAGGCTTCTGGTGTCATTCTAAGGGGATCCAGTATCTGTCTGCCTGGGATGACATGATCGACAAACCACGATGCTTTGCCAGAGACGGCCTTCACCTGTCGCCCCTGGGATTCCGGATACTGGCTAAGGCTCTGGCCACCCCTATAGTGCCTTTTTTAGGCAAGGTTAAAATGGCAAATTCACCATCCTAACAGGTACAGGCAATAAGAATCTGAGGGTATTGCTACTCAATGCTAGAAGTCTAAACCTCAAAATGTACTCACTCAAGGCACTCCTTAAAATGGAGAACATCGACATCTGTGCAGTGACAGAGACCTGTTCAAGGCTCCAGAGAGTACCCCTGCATTACCAGGCTATAATTCATGCCACACCTTTCGGCCACCTAACCTGGACCGAAATACTAAAAGCGGAGGCATGTCCATATTCATTAAGGATATCCACACCTCCAGGCTAGTTGCTCAGCATAATGCATCCGAGATTATCCAAGTGCAACTAACTCTGGGCAAGACTGCAATCCAAATTGTAGCTTGCTACAGATCCCCCACCATGCCCCAGGATTCCCACTCCTCATTTCTTAATACACTGAAAAATATTAGGGTACAACCTAACACCCTAATAATGGGCAACTTCAACTATCCTACCATTAACTGGGAAAACTACTCATGTATCAACTCTTGTGCTCAACGTTTTCTAGAATTCATAAATTCCAATGCCATGGATCAACTTATCCACACCCCCACCAGGGGCAGCAATATCCTAGACCTGGTTATTACCAACATGGGCAGCCGGTGCTCCACACCAGAGGTCAATTCCTTGTTGGTCAGATCTGACCATAAGCTAATCACCCTAGACATCCACATCCCTCCCCTACCCCCCATTAGGGAAACCACATTAAAAGATTTCTCCAAAGCCAACTTCACGCTTCTTAAGACAGAAGTGGCAAACTTCACAACACTCATTCTGATGGACAATAGAGGTATGACTGCTGAATCCTACACAAATGCACTTTATAAGCACTTACACCAGTACATGGATCATGCAATCCCTAACAGAACCAAAATGCTATCCTCCAAAAAAGGAAGCCAATCTGGTGGTCCCCTGCCATAAACAAACTCTACAACAGAAGAAAGAAACTGTTGCAAAAAAGAGTAAAATCCCATGATTGGAGAAACTCCCTGGGCAGCCTCAGTAAGAAGCTGAGATCCCTCATAAAATCCTCCAAAGCTAGTTATGAAAACAAAATCACCACTGACTCTAAAGACAACCACAAAGCATTATATAGCTATGTCAAGAACTTCAATGGCAACACTCAGATCTGCTCTGAGTTACAGCACAATGGCACTAAATATACAGAACCAATTGATATTGCCAACATCCTGGAAGATAGGTTTGGTGCTAACTTTATCCCCTGTCATCCCCTAAAGGGCCCATCTCTATACCAGAAGAATGCAAAGTTCCTGTAATCACAGCTGCACAGGTAAAAAACACACTATCCATAGCCAAGAACACAGCATCCATGGGACATGACAACATCCCAGGCTGTGTTCTACATGAACTACAGAACGAACTGGCACCCCACCTAAGTACCATGTTCAATCATAGCCTCACCTCAAGCTATGTGCCCACTGAATGGCGCACAGTGACAGTTATCCCACTCCACAAAGGGGGAGCCCCCACAGACCCTGGAAACTACTGCCCTATTAGACTAACGAGCCTGGTCTGCAAGGCTATGGAACATATCATCATGGAACTTATAAACAATGACATTGGTAATCTCCAAACTCAGGACCCCACCCAGTTCGGGTTTGTAAAAGGCAGATCATTTCTCCTAAACCTGATAGACTTCTTTGAAGCAGTCACCAAAGCTGTAGATGAAGGTAAGGTGGTTCACACAGCCTATCTAGATCTCACCAAGGCTTTCAACACCATCCCCCACTCTGGAATTATAGATAAACTTACTAAACTAGGTATAAATCCCTATGTCACAAGATGGGTTCCCAACTGGCTCACTGACAGAACCCACACTGTGAAAGTAGCAGAATCCAAATCCAACTTCAGACCAGTGACAAGTGGAGTACCACAGGGTTCAGTCCTGGTTCCTCTCCTGTTTGGTATCTACTTCTCTGAAGTACAGGCCAACACAGAAGGTCTTTGGCTAATGAAGTTCGCAGATGACTGCAAACTAGGAGCCATAATCAAAACTCCAAAAGATGTGGACATCCTACAAAAGAGTCTCGCTGAGACAGATGCCTGGTGTCAAAGCCATGGCCTCAAGCTCAATGCCAAAAAGTGCATTGTCATCCCTTTTGGTAAAAACTCAGTACCCATGAACTACCACATAGGCGGTAGTCTACTTAACACTGAAAGTGTGATAAGAGACCTTGGGACACAGGTAGACAGTAGTCTCTCCTTTGATAATCACATTGCCACAGTAGTCAGGAAATCCTTCTACGTGGCACACCTCATCACAAAAGGTTTCTCATCCAGGAAAAAAGAGGTCATTGTTCCCCTCTGCCGTCACTCATTAGACCCATTATAGAGTACAATGCTCCTTTTGGTATGTACCTCACAAGACATCTACAACAACTGGAAAGGCCACAGAAATACCTCACAAAGAGGATTACTGGCCTCAAACAGATGCCCTATGCAGACCATCTCAAAAAACTGCAGCTTTACTCCATTGCATATCGCCTACTCAGAGGCGATCTCTGCCTAACACACAAAGCTATGTCAAACCCAGAGCTTTTAGACATGCTCCACTTAAAGAAATCCCAATCCCTATGAGCTACACGGTCTAGGGACCTAAACCTTGTCACCACAATAAACAGAACATGCTGGAGGGATAGATTCCTGCCTCAGAGATTTGCCATACTCTGGAACAAACTGCCTATCTATATCAAACAAAGCTCCTCATTAGCGCTCTTCAAGAAAAATCTTGATGATTGGATGGGAGATAGGAAATTCACCCCGGGGATCACTTCTGTGGCTCTGCTCGACAGTGGCACAGGAAAATAATTTTCTTGGGTGGCAAAAGCCAGGGTACCTTTGGCTAGGCTTATATAGGCCCTAGGGCCAATAGCCTAGTACCTACCTATGAACCTATGAACCGATGAAGTATTAGCAGTGTTCTGTCTCACAGAGGGTTCTCAGTGGGAGTGGGTGTGCGTCAGGGTTCAGCTCTGAGCCCACTGCTGTTCATACTGGTGATGTACTAAATTAGCAAGCATTTTGGAGGGGACAGATCAACAAAGTTGCTGTATGCAGTCAGTGTGGCTTTATAGGCAGACTCTAAGCAAGAACATCAGCAAAGGATAGGGGAATGGAATGCAAAAGTGAAGGCATATGGGATGAAACTGAGTGCAGATAAGAAAGTTATAATAGCAGCAAGTGGGAGAAATCAGAAGATGCTGAGAACTGAGATAAAAGGGAAAATATTACAAAAAATTAACAGCTTCAAGTACTTGGAAGGGGTGGTTAAAGAGAACAGAGGTCTGACTTAGGAAATCAAAGCTAGAATCAGAAGGGCTGCAGCCAAATGGCACAGAGTATCAGGGCTAGTGTATGACAGATGAATGCCAAAGAAATTGAAAAGTAAGGTGTACAATACGGTGGTGCATGGTACAGAAACCTGGGCAGTGAAGGCAGAGCAGTTGAGGAAGCTAGAGGTGATGGAGATAAATTGCCAGAAATGGGTGGTAGGATGCACAGTGTGGGACTGACAAGGAAATTAGAACTTCAGAACAGAAGCCAAAGAAGTTCTAATTGCAGAGAAGTTCAAAGAGAACAGATTATTGTGGTTTGGACATGTGTGTAGAAAAGCAGAAGACAATCTGGTGAAAAAGATTTAGGAAAGACATGAAGTAGACAAAGGCAAACAAAGCCATCCAGCAAAGAAATGTATGGACTGTTTGAGAGCCATGACTATCAAAGAAGGTAGGAGAGTGGCATTGAATCAGCAGAGATGGCAACAGTTGACATGACACCCCGACCCCATGCAGAAAATTGAAAAAGATGGTTGATGATGATTTATTAAAAAAAAACTCACAGCATGGTTGTTATTCCTCCTTCAACACTTAGGCTACAGATCACATATTCTCAATTTGAATGAAGGTTTGCTCAAAGGTGTGATATCTGTGATGTTAGGAGGACTTTGACCATGTTAACCACTCCGTACTTCAGAGAAGTTTGCCAATTTATTTTTTCAAATGGCACCCTCACCTGATTTCATAATTACCCATTACCAAATTATTCTTGTGCTGCTAGAAAACATTTTTTCTACACCAGGCACACCTTCTGTGGAAGTGCCTCAATGATCTGTCCAGTTCTCTTTTCATCCTATATCAACAAGCTACCAGCTGACCTGCCATCTGTAAATATCATGCTATATTCAATATTTAATAAAAGGCTGACATTGTACTGTTATCCAAGCTACCATTTAAAATGATCTAGACAACCTTTTTTGATTTACTAATAAACTAATGCTATGCTTTCTTTTGCACCCAGCACAAGCTAACAACTTATCTGTTGGTCAACATAATTACACAGGTTTATAGCTACAAGTAACACAGTCTTACAATTGATCACTTTCTTAACTTCTTTCAACATGCTTGCCTTACAGTTGCTAAGAAGTCAGCAAATTTAAAACATGTTTCTAAAATAACCAGATTTCTCCATTCAGACACTTGCAAAGCAATAGCCAAGAATGTGCCGCTACTAAACCCAAATTGCCCCATTGTGACACTTGATAATGTGAAGGATACTATGAACATTGCATAAGCTCTCTTAACATTTTGCAGATTTATAATCTCATACCCCCCCAACACACACACACACACACACACACACACACACACACACACACACACACACGTGTGCACACACACACACACACACACACACACACACACACACACACACACACACACACACACACACACACACACACGTGTACACACACACACACACACACACGTGTACACACACACACACACACACACACACACACACACACACACACACACACGTGTACACACACACACACACACACACACACACACACACACACACACACACACACACACACACACACACACACACACACACACACACACACACACACACACACACACACACACACACACACACACACACACACACACACACACACACACACACACACACACACACCACTGTTGCCTATTAACCTCCACCAGCACACGTCCAGTCAATGGAAGAACCAGCTCAGCACTCAACCAATGTTTTGTTCAGAAGTATAAATAAATTTACATCTGCGCATACTATACTCCACAGTAGTGACCGTAAATTTACCCTGGGATGGCACCTATGCTAATGATTTATTACACAGAGGTTATAATTACAATGATATTTTTAATATTAAAAATAGTATTGTTCAAGGACGTGATGCTGATACTAAACCAACTTTTTCTTTGCAGTATCATACTGAAAATATGGTTCAGCAAAATATTAACACCAATAAATTTAGAAGATGTATGCTTACATACGATCAAAATACTAAGGCCATAAAGTCTATTATTATTAAATATTGGCCTGTTATGTCTGTTGTACCAGAAATTAGGAATTGTATAGGTGATAAACCAACCTTTGGTTATAAAAGATGCTCTAATTTAAAGAATAAACTGTGTTATGAAGAACAACCTTGAAGTGTCACATTTTAACACTGTATTAACATTAATACTGAGAAGAGTTTTATTCATCCAGTTACTGGTAAAACATTCAGTGTGCAAGTAAATGGTAACTGTGAGTCTAGGAACATTATATATTTAGTTACCTGCTGGTCATGTGATGCGTATTATGTTGGAAAGACCAATAGAAGGCTGAAAGACTGCATTCATATTCATATCTCTGAAATTAATAGAAAACAACACAAATGCACTAAATAGACATATTCATAACACAAATAATACACATTATTTTAAATGTATGATTGTATTTCAAGTAAATTAATCCCTGTGTGGTGGTGACATTGTACAAGGCACTGAATTGGAGGAATATAAATTGATTTTGTGACTTAAAGCTCACCTATTGCCAGGCTTAAATGAATTTGTATCTTTAAAGTATTATTTGAGGCAATTACATCAGAGAGTGTAATTATCTCATGTAATTTTATCATATGACTTTTATCATATGACTTTTACCTATTTAATTGATCTTGGTTATTGTTTGTTTATATGCCTGAAGAAGCTTTTAAGTGAAACTGCTAAGTTGCATAATAAATCTACAGAGAATTTTTATATCAATTTGGGGGCTACATTGTTCACAGTGATTTTTTTCTTTTAGATGCTTGAGCTTCTCCATATCCAGATTGCAATAGGCAAAGTCCAGTTCTATATCCTTGCAAGCTATAGGTCCCCCTGTGTGACCCAGTAAACCCATAATACATAAACTCACTGGAGACACTTGCCATTCAACCCAATACCATATTCGTAGTTGACTTTAACTACCCAACTATAAACTGGGAATCTTACATGACCCCAAACCTGCAGGCCCAAAAATTCCTGAACTTTCTGAACATAAACATTTAGGACCGGATACTCTATAAGCCAATTAGGCATGTAAACATACTAGATCTGAGCCTCACTAACATGGAAGAGTGCTACACTTTCCCCTAGTGTAATGTCCTCTCTGGTAAAGTTGGACCATAAAGCTGTCTCCTTTGAAATAAAAATAAAACCATGGACACCTACTAACTCTTGAACATTCAAGAACTATTTTACAGCAAACATCTTACTATTAAATGACAACCTGGCAAAATTTCATGCCCCATCAACCCTGAGAACACTGCTGCCTTTACAAAATTGTTCACAGAGACCTTGTACAATCAAGTCAATAAATGCATAAACACAGCTGTGCCTAACAGAAATGACCACAGAACAAACTCAAAAAACAAGTCATACTGATGGAATCTCAAAATCAATTGGTTGTAAAACAAAAGGAAGAAAGCCATGCCAAAAATTAGGAAGTGCAATGCCTAGCAGGATAAAACTCTGTCACCAATCTAAACAAACAACTCGGAGGGTAAATTAAATCTACCAAAGCAAAGTCTGAGGTAAAAATAGCTTTCCAAGGACAACCGTAAGGCTTTCTTTAGCTCTGTCCACAACCTCAAAGGCAGTACACAGCAATGTGCAGAATGAATTGTAAATGGAGCACCTAAAGTGAGCCAGAAGATATAGCAAATACACTGTCTGATAATTTAAACTCCAATACGAGTGTACTGCTTTATCAAGGGTGCTGCTGGCCGGGTGATGAAGAATTGGAATGTAGTGATGGAGAAAGGGCAAACATATGTAGCAACTAGATGGGGCAGATTAAAAATGTTCACACTCATTTGCTCAGAAAACCCAGGCTCAGTTCATTGATGTTCAAGTGAAAAGGCTCAAGTTGACACTTATTTGTGCTTTCTTGCTCACTATTTTGTAGATCAGAATTGTGTATTCTTGTATGTTAATGAGTTGTATGTGGTTCAAGGAAGGTACACGTTGGGGAAAGTATGAGAGAAATTTGAGGTGCAGTGAGATTGAAATGAAAATAATAAAAAAGTAAAGAATGCTGGGGTTTTTTGCACACATGCTGGTAAACTGTGCATTTCAAGCACTTGTATTATAAGAATGTAGTGAAACTAGCTCTTGGATATTATAGACAACTTAGGTTAAAGAAAAAAAAAACAAATGTGGTATGCTTATTATGAAAATGTACATATTTATGGAGTGGTACATTTTTAAAAGCAATTCCCTACAACCTCAAGGCATAGATAATGAGCTGGCAATTAAATATGTATTGTAACAAGTCTTGCATCATTCCAGTTAAAATGGACTTTGTTTTCTGTTGTACTCATTTTTTTGTCATTGTGAGTTTTTGAAAGTGCTACTCAAATTTAGTAAACCATCGGAATGCAGGTCTGCAATTATCACAGGTCATGTAATCATCACTGGCTATATTAAGGTCCTGCATAATTTCCTATTTTACATGCATTAAGAAACCCACTGATGGAGGAACTACTGCAGTTATCTGTTTCATCCTAAGAAGGCTGTACAGCTCAGGTACCAGTTTCAGTGTAAGAAGTAAAGGCTTATTGGTTTTAGCCACACAAAGTATATTTTATTTACTAATTTATTTGTTAACCAAGCATTCTGCTGGTCTTTTAGCACTCTCTGGTTAAGGGACTTCCTTAGAGTCATACAGTAAGCAAATGGAGGCAGAGGGACTCAAACGCTGGACAACTGGAAGCAGACTACTAACAGCTCATCACAGTTTTACTTCTCTGCCCTAACAACTGTCATTTTATTTTATTTTTATTTTTTGCATGTGAATTATAATATTGGTTTGTAGACTCTGAAGGCTGAACTTGGTGTTATAAACAAAGCTAGCTGTGCTGTTCTCCATGCTGGGAATGCTCCATGTAACAAAAGTAATACTTTTAGTGCTGAGTTGGTGGGGGAAGTACAGGATTAGACTACCACCTCAGCAGAAAAAGACACAAGGATGTTCACCTCTCTCTAATGACATCAACTGTCACAGTGGTGTGCAGTGTGGAAACAGGGATGTCCTCTGGCATTCTAAATGCATACACAGTGATATAAACGGCATAGTCAAAACAGTTAACACTGTTGACCAAAACTTTGGTATACCATCATTTGAAGTACTGTCCATGGAACTTAAGGTGCACAAGTGTGGCAGTATGAATATGAGGGACACAATGCAGAAGAGGTTAATAAGATTATGCAGGTCTTACACAAAATGTTTATGAAGTGAGATTAAGCAGTGGACATGATTGAAATTCCCAAATACCCCAAAGGTATAAACAGAGTGCAGGTAGGAGATCATTTATGCTGTAGTAAATTTAGCATAACTGGAGGATATATAGTATGAAGATGAATGGGGAAGGGTCTGATTATGATGCAGTGTGTGATCATTTTTTCACAGATGGAGTAGTAAACATTTGAAACAATATGCACTCAAGAGGCCATGAGGGTAGGAATATTTGCTTCATGGGCAAGAAAACCCATGGATTGAAGGAAGTGCTGGAATAACTACAGATCACTTTGGTTCAGCAGTTATGCTTTACACATGAAGTTTACTGGCACACAAGACGCATCAGTCTTTCTCTATTGCCAGTGTCCCTGTTTCTGTTTTACTTCCTTGACAATTACATCATCATTCAAAAACAGTAAATGCTGGTAAATGCTGAAAACATTGACCTACTTTTAATTCTAAACAGTACAGAAGCAGTCTGAGGTATTTTGCCTTTCTTCTGAGATATAAAAATCCAAAATACAACAAATAAAGTAAATACATTTTAATTGGATCTTGCGATAAATGTTTCTAGCTGAATAAAACCAATGTTATACTTTTTAATATATTCACATGGAATGGACTCTGAGTAAAAAGCATTTTAGCCAAAATGCATCTTAGATAGTGTCTATTCTCCTTTCAATAACATATGGGTGGCAGAAGGGTAAGAGGAATGTTCCAGACTCTTCCAGAACCTGTATCTGATCTAAGGATACATTGCTGAAGCTTTAACTCATGTTTTGATAGACGCTAGTTTAATTTAGTGGCAATATGCCATTTTTCTTTATCAGACACCAACTGCATGTGCCAATCCAAACTGTTTTCTGCTTTCTGTCTAACTATTGTGAAAGAGACAGTAAATCAAAGACTTCCAGCAGATCCACAGTCGCTTGTGTAGCAGGAGTATTTCCTTCAGGGCCAGCATGGGGTAAGCTGTACACACTGTCATTTTAATTTTATATGACATACCCTTTGTAACAGAGTGAGAAAGAAAATATTCATGTGGGCCTTTCTGTTCATATGTAAGTTGTTTTAGAAATATAGCTGCAATATGTTACGGTTAATTCGTGATAGTTAATGTTTCATGCCTCTATACTTTGGAGCAAATTTCATGGCTGATCATAAAGCATGCTTTTTCTATCTTCAGACAACCTTCACAAAACAATATACGGTCTATTTTGTTAACAAAGAGTGAAGAGGCAAGTGCTGGAAATGCCAATGGCGATCTATAGTTTTTACTTGTCCCATTCTGCGACAGTTTGTATCTCAGTAAGTAATCAAGTGATATGAAAGCTTTATTACCACAGAGTAAAGCAGTGGTCAAAGTCACACTTGAAAACAACTTATTCTAGCATCTTTTGACAAACTAATTCACATAAGGAGTTACCAGAATTAGATGTTACGTTCATTGTGAGATGTTGCAATGGGTAGATGTTCCATGCTTTAATGGCAATCAGAAAACTTACAGCCATACATCAACTTCTTACACAAGAAATCCAGACAATGCCGAAAATAATGAGGGGACAAATGCTCCAAATCAGGGATAGATTTTAAATATACAAACTTAGAAAGCTGATAGAATAACATGTTATGTATTAGCATGCATTTTCTGAATGATATGAAGTCTGGAACTCAAATGTCTGTTATTATTTAGTGACTTCAATCCTCAGTTATTTGCAGGAAAACCACACATTTTATGAAGAACAGACCAAAATAGGAGGAAAAATCTGGAGATTCTACAAAAAATCTAGACAATTGAAAAACATGCTTATAGCACTGCAGAAGACACTTTGTCATGAATAAATGTAAAATCAAACATATTCTAGTGCATGTCAGAGAGTTAATAAACATTAGTGGTGTGGACTGGATTCATAAGTTCATAGTTGTTTACTAGGCTAATGTCCACTAGGGCCTTTTTAAGCCAAGCCATGCATCCCAAATCACTGAGAACTTCTGATACCCTTGATAATTGTATGCATGGGCCTGGGAGATGAACCATTTACAGGATGCCTGTTTGCATCAGAGAAATAGGTGTCAAACCAGGGATGAATTGTCATTGTGCCCTCGTGTTTTTTTTTTTTTTTTTTACAAATGGCTACTATTCAGAGATACTGATGTCTAAGGCAATACTGAAAAGACATTATAACTAGTCTTGCTTCAGTTTGAGTGGCCTGCCATTTCATTAGACAGGACAGTCCTGAACATACAATCATTGGCTAGTTTAATGAATTTTGTGATACGTTATTTGTGCTCTTGGAAGTAGACTATGATTGGATGATTGTTTTCTTGAAGCAAGCACACTGTCTTTTTGGAAAGATATTTGAATATTTATGAATGAAAAATGTATTTTAAGAACTGTACTATCTAGTCCATCCTTTTTTCTGTGACATTGTCAGCAGAAGTCCATAATAGCCTGGCTAGCTCAGTCAGTAGAACATGAGACTCTTAATCTTAGGGTCATTGGTTCAAACTCTACGTTGGGCAAATTCCCTTTTAGTTTGCAATGACAAGCATTGCCCCCAGAGTTGCAAACCAGATACTCCTGAGTTTACGTTTTATTCTCACTGCAACTGTCTAATCAATAAAAGAGGGCCTGTTACCATGGAAATGAACTATCTCCTTTACCAGCTTAGTGGATAAGGGGATCTCGAGGCAATGGAGACATTGACTCATGTTTACTGCAACCAGTTAATTCTTAAACAAACTGATATGGTATGTAAGAGATGTATTTACACAATGTCAGTGGAGGCAAAGCTCTCACATAAAAGCACTCCTAATGACAATCAGGTTGTCAGTAGTGCACAAGCTGCACCCATCACACACACCTGGACACACATATGCTGAGGCACTTAAATGTAATTAAATTCCAAATAGTTCCAAATGCACTCTTTCAAAACAACACCCACATCAACTTATACCATACAGCCACATCTCATGGACCCTCTACTTCTAAGCCCATAAGGCAAGACACCAGACAATCCAACATTCTGGTCATTGGAGACTCCATCGTGAGACACACTGATGTCACTCTCACCTACTGAATAAGGAGAAAGTCACAGTCAGTTGCTTAATAGGGGCCAGGATCTACTACATTATGCATGCACTCAGGTCATTGGACCACAAGTACCAGTATGACTCAGCGATAGTCCATGTGAGCATAAATGACCTGGGACATACCTCCCTAGACTATATGAAGCGAGACATCATAGAGCTCACAGAATATGTGTCCCAGACTGGTATGAGCATAGCACTGAGCAGAATTTTACCTTCTCCGGGGATGGTGCCACAGTATGAACAGAAGATGATTGACTTTAATAATTGGCTTAGTTTCTGGTGTCATTCTAAGGGGGTGCAGTATTTGTCCGCATGGAAGGAGATGGTCAAGAGACCACGCTCTAGGTTTTCGAATATCAGCTAAAACATTGTCCTCCCCCATGGGGCCTTTTTTAGGCAATACCAAGCTGAAAGTACTTCCAACATAGCAAATCAAAACCAAGAAAATCTAAAGGTGCTACTGCTCAATGACAGGAGTCTAAATAAAAAAACTCTAATACCTACAAGCTCTCCTCACCCTAGAGAATGCTGATGTCTGTCTGGTCACTGAGACATGGTTTAAAGCTGCGGAGAGCACACTGGCAGTGCAAGGTTATAATGCCTTCCACACATTTAGACCAGATACTACACAAACAGGGGCTAAAGGTGGAGGTGTCTCAATTTAAATGTACAGACACAGAGATAACTGGATTTTGTAAACACAAACTTCTTGGACCAGATTGTCAATACACTGACCAGGGGTGCAAACATACTGGATACGGTCTTCACTAATATGGGAGAGTACTGCACACCCCTGGATACCCCCTAATGTAATGTCTCTCTGGTAAGGTCACAAAATTGTCTCCTTTTAAGTAAAAATAAAACCTGAAACCCCAGCTAACCCTGGAATATTTAGGAACTACTCTAAGGCTAACTGTCTACTATTAAGTAATGAAGTGAAAAAAATTCTAGTCCCCATACACCCTGAGAACACTGCTGCCTATGCAGAGCTGTTTACAGAAACCCTATATAAGAATTGTTAAAAGCTGCATAGAGGCAGCTGTACCCACCAGGAAGAAGTACAGAATTAACTCAAAAAACAAGCCACCCTGGTGGAATCACAACATCAACAGGCTGTATAACAGAAGAAAGAAAATCATAACAAAAATTAGGAGGTGCAACACCCAGCAGGATAAAAGCACTCTTATCAAAATAAACAAACAACTCAAAGGAAAATAAAGTCTACCAAAGCCAAATTTGAGGTAAATTTGTCCTCCCAGGCCAAGGACAACCACCAGACATTCTTAGCTATATATGCAACCTCAAAGGCAATGGACAAGGCCTCTGGCTAATGAAGTTCGCAGATGACTGCAAACTAAGAGCCATAGTCAAGTCCCCAGATGATGTGAACATCCTATAGAAGGGCCTCTTGGAGACAGATGCCTGGTGTCAGAGCCATGGCCTCAAGCTCAATGCCAAAAAGTACAGTGTCATCCCCTTTGGTAAAAACTCTGTACCCATGAACTACCACATAGGCAGCAATCTACTTAACACCGAATGCGTGATAAGAGACCTTGGGACCCAGGTGGACAGTAGTCTCTCCTTTGATAGTCACATCGCCACAGTAGTCAGGAAGTCCTTCTACATGGCACTCCTCATCATAAAAGGGTTCTCATCCAGGAAAAAAGAGGTCATTGTTCCCCTCTACACGACACTCATTAGACCCACTATAGAGTACAACGCCCCTTTTGGAATGTACCTCACAAGACATCTGCAGCAGCTGGAAAGGCCACAGAAGTACCTCACAAAGAGGATTACTGGACTCAAACAAATGCCGTACACTGACCGCCTCAAAAAACTCCAGCTTTACTCCGTAGCATATCGCCTACTCAGAGGTGATCTCTGCCTAACATATAAAGCTATGTCAAACCCAGAGCTTTTGGACATGCTACACCTAATGAAATCCCAATCCCTCCGAGCTACACACTCTGGGGACCTAAACCTTGTCACCACAATAAACAGGACATGCTGGAGGGATAGATTCCTATCCCAGAGACTTCCCATACTCTGGAACAGGCTACCCATCTATGTCAAGCAAAGTTCTTCATTAGCACTCTTCAAGAAAAATCTTGATGAGTGGATGGGAAATAGGAAATACACCCCAGGGATTACTTCTGTGTCTCTGCTCGACAATGGCACAGGAAAATAACTTTCTTGGTTGGCATAAGCCAGGGAACCTTGTTGGCTAGGCTTACATAGGCCCTTGGGCCGATAGCCTAGTACCTACCTATGAAGCTATGAACCTATGAACAATTGAGTGCAGAGCTGATTGTAAATGATGCCACCTGTACTGAACCAGAAGATATAGCAAACCCCCTGCCTGATAAATTCGGCTCCAACTTTACCCCTCTCTCTCTCCCCCTCAAACTCCCCTCAAGAAATATCTTCAAATATAACTCTACCTGCTAGCACAAGGGAACAATTTCTTAATGCACTCTCCAATGCAAAGAACACTGCATCAATAGGCCATACAATATCCCAGGATGCCTTCTAAATAGGATGGAACATGACCTATCAGGCCCTCTGGAATTGCTATATAACTGCACCCTCTAAACCAATGTTGCGCCTCATGAATGGAGAACAGCAACATTCCTCTGTATAAATGTGGGCCAGCTACAGACCCTGGAAACTACAGACCCATAGGTTTTACTAGCTTGATATGCAAAGCCATGTAAAGAATTATCATGGAATGATCTATAATGACATAGGAAATCTCCAGACACTGGACCCAACCCAGTTTGGTTTCATCAAGGGCAGGCCATGTCTACTCAACCTGGTGAACTTCTTTGAAAACGTCACCAGTGCAATGGATGAGGGCAAAATGGTTCACAATGCCTATCTTAACATGGTCAAGACATTTGACTTAATCCACCACTCAGGCACTGTTGACAAACTTGAGACATTAGGTATAAATCTTTGTGTCATATGTCACCTGGTGGATAGCCAGCTGGCTTGCAGACAGGACCCAGAAAGTTAGAAATGGGGAGTTCACCTCTACGACAAGGCAGTTAGAAGCAAAGCCCCTCAGGGATTGGTCCTGGGACCTTTCTTTTCTGTCATTTACTCTTTGAAGTCAAAGCTATTGTCAGTGGTTTCTCACTGACTAAGTTTCCAGATGACTGCAAATTAGAAGCTGTCATAGAATCCCCCACTGACACAAATGTTCTCCAGGAAGAGCTGACACAGACAAATAACTGTTGTCCAAGCCATGGACTAAAACTAAACGCCCAAGAAATGCAAAATAGTATCTCTTGGGAAGTCATCTACCCCTGGTAACTATCATATTCACAACACACCCCTAAGAGTTGACCCAGTAATTAGGGACTTGGGGACGCACATAGTAATCTAGCCTTTGACCATCACATGTCTGTAGTAGTGAGGACATGATTCTATATAGTGCAACTTATAAACAAAGGTATGGCATCTAGGTCCAAGAAAGCTATTGTTCTACTGTATTCAGCATTCATCAGACCTGTCATTGAATACAATACCTCTTTGGCATGTACCAAACCAGGCACATCCAACAGTTGGAATGGTCACAAAGGTTCCTCACTAAATGAATACAGAGTATAAGTAACATGTCCTATGCAGACCACCTCAAGGTCCTGTATTCTGTCTTCTATAGACTGTTGAGGGGAGATCTATGCCTCACAAACAAGGCATTGTCAGACCCCACACTGCTGGACCTCCTGCATATCCACAAAACAAACAGCACCAGAAGTATCTATTTAAAGACTTAGACATTGCCTGTGATATAAATAACACCTGCTGGAGAGACAGATATGTATGCCAGAGACTACCCCTTCTCTGGAGCAGGCTCTCCATCTATAAGAACCAGACTTCCTCCCTAACCCAATTCAAGTGTAACTTAGACAATTGGATGGGGAACAGGAAATTCATCCCTGGTTTTGCACCTATGTCTCTGATGGACACAGGCAGCATGTAAACTGTTTAGATCCCAGGCCCCTGCTTGTACATGTTTCATCTTCCAAGCCCTTGCATACATTTATCAAGGTTATCAGAACTTGTCAGAGATTTGGAATGTATGTCTAGGCTTAAAAAGGCCCTTGTAGTCATTAGCCTAGTAAACACCTATGAACCTATGAACAAGGACAAAAGCATTTCCTGCTGAAAAACAAAATAGCTAATGGTCATTTATGCTGCACACTTTCGTTATTAAGAGTTACATCTGCTGTTTATATATATATATATATATATATATATATATATATATATATATATATATATATACACACACACACACACACACACACACACACACACACACACACACAAAACAAACAGATAAAGCTTCACCCCTAACCCACATCCCACGGTACATCTGAAGCATAGTATATGAATAAATCCATGTTTACTGAAAGAGCATCTTCTTCAAAACAAAAAAAGAAAGAAAATGACATTGGTTTCCTTTGTGATCACTACACTGCAAGCAGCATCTATTTGGGAGACCTGTACCTCAAATGTAGGCTATGCCAAAAATTCCTCGATTTTGTAAACAAGAATTCCCTGGATCAAATAGTCAAAGAGTCCACTATTGTTCAAAATGATGTTGACCTGCTCCTTACAAATATAGCATCGATATGCACTTTCCCACTGGTATATGTACCTTTCCCTGGTCAAGATTCACCATATATTAGTGAACTTCTCTTTCAAAATCCCTAAACCACCAGATCAAATATCACAGCATTTAACAACCTCAATCATACTCACTTCCTACTATTCTATCATGAAATCTTAAAGGCCAGGAATAACTGTTACTCCCAAGATTTTGTACATATGGCAGCTGGTGACTTTAAGAAAGCATATCTGAAAGAAGTACTCCCACACTACCATCAGTATGTGGACATTCCTACAAGGGGTGATAATATCCTGGACAAGGTGTACATAAACTTAAAGAAAGCTTATAAGACAGTGCAAGTTCCACAAATGAGAAACTCTCACCATTATATCACCTTGCTATCACCAGCTTACAAACCTGCACTGGTTAGAGTGAAACCCACAAAGAAACAAATCAGGGTATGGCCCGAGGGGGTTATGGAGGCCCTCCAAGATTGCTTTGAAAGAACCAACTCGGATATGTTCAAGGAGGCAGCCAGAGTGAATCAGCATCTGAACATCAATGAATACCCTGAGGTAGTGATGGCATACATTTCAAACTGTGCTAATGGGGTAACAAATACCAAGGATATCACTATTAGAGCTAACCAGAAGCCATGGCTCACCCCTAAGGTATATGAGCTTCTGAAGGACAGAAACACAGCTTACAGGGCTAAGAACAAAGCAGCCCTAAGTCAGCAAGAGGTAATCTGAGGAGGGGTATAAAGGAGACTAAGAGGGAGTATGCCAGAAAGGTACAGAGCCACTTGACATGAAGGATGCAAGGAGACTGTGGAAAGGCAAACACAAGGTCAATGATTACAAAATGAGGTCAGCACAGTGTGAGGACCAGATCAAATTCCTCAACAGTTTGAACACCTTCTTTGGTAGATTTGAAGAACAAAACAAAAGGCTGGCACTAAAGCTACCCACTGATGAGAAGAATGCAGTACTCAGCACAGAGAAGGTAAGAAGAGAGCTAAAGACAGTGAACCCCAGGAAGGCTGCTGTCCCAGACAACATACTGGGCAAGGTGTTAAAAGGCTGTGCTGATCAACTATGCACAGTGCTCAAGGAAATATTTAACACCTCTCTTGCCATGGCAAAAGTATGCTAATGCTGCAAGGAAACTAACATCATCCCATAACCTAAGAAACCAACTCCCTCCAGCCCAAATGACTAAAGACCAGTCGCTCTGACATCCACTGTTATGAAATGTTTTGAGTGGTTGATCAAAAAGCATCTTTCATCATCCTTACCTCCTGATTTTTACCCTTTTCAGTTTGCATACAGAGCTAACTGTTCCATGGCAGATGCCACATCAGTAGCACTACACATCTCTGATGAGCATTTAGAGGGCAAAGACAACCATGTGAGGATGCTGGTCATAGACTTCAACTCTGCATTTAATACAGTGCTACCAATGCAGTTTATATCAAAACTGGCACATTTAGGAATCAGTAAACATCTCTGTAACTGGATCCTGGACTTCCTGATTGAGAGACCACAGAGGGTGTGTTTAGTTAGGGCACATCAATATGCATTACGATTAACACTGGGGCTACACAGGCATATGTTCTCAGCCCACTGTTATTCGCCATCCTGACCCATGACTGCTAACTGCTATGCTAAGCACAAGTCCAACCATATCATCAGGTTTGCTGATGACACCACAGTCATTGGATTCATCACAAATGAGGATGAAAGGATGTACAGAGAGGAGGTAGCATCTCTAATCAGTTGCTATGAGGGGAATAACCTTGACCTGAACATAAGCAAGACCAAAGAGATTATCATTGACTTCAGGAAAAGGAGAACAAACCACCCAGTGCTCAGGATCAATGGTGTGAGTGTGGAGAGGGTTAGGATTATGAAATTCCTGGGTGTACACATATCAGAGGATCTCTCGTGGTCAGGAAACATCAGTCAACTGGTTAAGAAAGCACACCAATGCCTACACTTTTTAAGAAGGGTGAAAAAAGGTAAGCTTCCTCCTCATATTCTCTCCACCTTCTATAGAGGTGCAATAGAGAGCAACCTCACCTGCAACTTCACAGTGTGGTTTGGAAGCTGCACAGTTACAGAAAGGAGAGCGCTACAAAGAGTGGTGAGGGTTGCAGAGAAGGTAACAGGTTCCAGTCTTCCACTGATACAACTTCATTCTGCAAGAAGCATCCGAAATGCCACCAAAATAATACAGGACAACACGCATCCTGCGCATGGATTGTTTAAGCATCTGGCATCAGGCAGGAGATATCGCAGCATCCGCTGCAGGACTACAAGATTCAATAACAGTTTCTACCCTACAGTGATTAGACTTCTGAACTTGGGCACTAGTCCCAGGGGTCTGGACACATAATAAGTCAATTCTTATTTATTTGTGCAATATATACTTACATATATTCCAAGTAAGTACAATATTTATTTATTATATCCATAGTCAGTATTATTTAACCAACTCAAGTGCAATATTAGACAAATAACTTAGGCATTTCAATCTGTAGTGTGTTTTGTATTACTTTAAATAGGGTAGTTAATTTAATTCAGGTGAGGGTATTCTTTTCATATATGAGTGTTGGTAAATGTCTCTGCTCTTTCTTGCATGTTTTGGGAATAGTACTGTATTTGTTAGTTATTTTTATTCCTCTACTTGTATGTATTGTTTTACTTTCCTTTGTAATCGCAAGAATTAAGCTGTAGCACAAAATTTCATTTAGGCTACATATGTGTAGTTCTAAATGACAATAATGCTTACTTTGACTTTGAAAAAAAGATGTTGTCACATTCAGTAGATGAGCAAATAAATGCTACACTCACCTAGAAAACGGTATAAATCTGTCATTTCCTATCAAAACTAAACACAGTGGGAAGGACAAGCACAAATCAGCCTGAAAGCTGACATGCATAAATAAAGATTACAATAAAAGGAACATGCTCCTTAGAATATATAGCAAAACTAAAGACCAATAAACCAAGGACAACATCAAAAGGGTATCCAAGGTACTGAAAAATACCATTGGGAAAACAAAGGCTTGCCATGAATTTCGACTGGCATCAGAAGCTAATGATAATTAGAAATTCTTCTTTACTTACATCAGGAAATTACAAACTAACACTCAACAGTGTTCTGATCATATTTAGAATCACACTACCTACTCTGATACAGTGGATATCACAAATATGTTAGCAAACAAATTTAGTGCAAATTTTATCCAAGTTATTGACACAAAACCCACATACACTTAAGGATCTGGAACACCCTATCATCACAAAAGAACACTTTTTAAAAGTAGTTTTGAAAAGAAAAAAAAATACACATAAGGGACCTGATTACATAACTGGCTGTGCTTCTGGACCCAGTCCTTCGACTAGTCAAACTGAACTTATCCACTAGCTTTGTTCCCGAGGTTAGGCACACAGTAGTTATGATGCTACTCCACCAGGACAGCCCCACCAGTGACCCAGGTCATTAAGGAGCCATCAGCCTAATGAACCTAAACTATAAAGCCAAGGAATGGATCATAACTGACCTGATAAATTACAATATAAAAAATCATACATGATTGACTTTATTAAGTGTAGATCCTGTCTAATAAATCTGGGGAACTTTATTGAGAGGGTAGTGCAAGCTGTGGACAGTGGTCACTATTTTCATATAGGATACCTAGATCTCATAAAGGCATTTGATACTGGGCCACTTGTCAGTATTATCAACAAGCTAAATGCACTCCAAATTGACCACTCTGTAATTAGAAGGATAGCTAACTGGCTGAGGGATAGAACCCACTATAATGGTGGCAGATATGTCCACAGACAGCATGAAAGTAAACAGTGGGGCACTACAGGGACATGTGCTGGGATCTCGTTGATTTGGCATATACGTCTCTAATTGAAATCAGAAACAGACAACTCTGGTTAACCATGTTTGCAGAGGACTATAAACCAGATGCTATACTTAAATTCTCTTCTGATATGCAGAAGCTACAAAGTGGACCGAGATGTGTAAATAGCTAATGATGTGAACATGAATAAAGAGTCTTAGACTAAATGCTAAAAATTGTAATATTGTTACATTTGACAAACAAACCCTCTACCCAATTGATAGTAAAGAAGACACCGCACTACAAAATGAAGGCCTTGGAACATGGACAGATAACTCCCTCTCCTTTGATCATTGTGTTGCAACAGTGATGAGGAAATCCTTCTGTCTGGAAGAGATGAGCACAAAGGGTATTTTGTCTCGATCCACAAAAGTCGTTATCTCTATAATCTGAACTGATCAGGCAAGTCTTTGAATACAGCGTCACCCTTGAGGTATATCTTACTAAGTCATATCAAGCAGTCGAAGACACAGACAGGTTCCTAACAAGAAAGACCATGGGCCTAATGGGCCTGAGCTACCAAGAGAGTCCTTGTCCCTGTATTCAGTGTCCTATGCACTCCTTATGGGTGATCTGTGCCTTGGCTTCTGAGCCATTAGGGATCTGGTAGTCCAAAACCTCTTATTTTGTCACAAATTAAACAGTCCATCAAACACAAGAACCAGAGATCTGAACCTGCTTTACAAATAACAAACCACAACAGAGATACAGTTTTGTCAATGATAACCCCCTCTGTGGAATAAACTCTTTTCCAAATCAAGCAATATGACACACTATTTTCCTTTAAGATGGAATTAGACCATTGGATGTGTATTCATTAATTTACCTTCCACTATGACTAGCCTATCAGGCCTTAAAGTTTAGAAGGTCTAAAGATGGCCACATGGCCCAGTTACCTTATTAGGCTATGAGTCAATGATTCCGCGATCCTGTGGTTCTACGAACACTCAACAATCACACACACACACACACACACACACACACAGACACACACACACACACACACACACACACACACACACACACACACACACACACACACACCATACAGCATAAACACAATACTGCACCACACCTCCATTTGCAATCACCCAGAAAAGAGCTTCCACACACACTTCTACACAGGGCCAGACAGAAAAAATACGCACTAAATATTTTACATGCAGGGCTTCACCTCCCTCCCCCTAAACACACTTATTTGCTTATATATGCACTTAGATATACTAACTCAACAGCCTCACAGCCTCAACCAAATGCAAATAGTCTGCAAAAGGCTATAACTGACTGCATAACAGTTAACTATAGCAGAGGTCGAAAATATGTGATGATATGCACGCAAGTGCGCATGCACGCACACACACACACACACACACACACACACACACACACACACACACACACACACACACACACAAACAATGCGCTGGGCAGCATTTGTAAACCACTGTGGTCTCATATGTCTTTATGAGTATAATATGCCAACCAGCAGGGTTTATATTTGCTTAGAGGGGTGGTAATGAGTATGCTTGTTTCTTGTCCCTCCACACAACATCAACACACATGTGACCTTTTGAAGGAGTCCACCAAGGGCAACATGAAAACACGGGTGGGAAAGAAGAAAGTGCAAAGACATGATCATTTATTTATTTATTTATTTATTTACATTTAATAACCAGGTAGTGTCTGGCTGGGCAAAAAGCCTGTTTTTCAGCAGAGACCTGGGGAGAAAAGCTCCCAAGAGAAGTTACAATAGTTAAACAGCACACATAAACTAGGTTACAAAAAAAATAAAATAAGGACTGTAGTACAATAGACTAGATAGCAATACAAAAGTATAAGCAAAGTTGAAAACAGTAAAAGAGTTAAAAAGTGTAAAACATCAGTCATAATTTAAAAATAATCCGAGATAGTAATGAACACACGTTGCAGTACAGTAGAAGACTAAAAACTAAAACCTCAAAACAATATCTCAGGTCATATTCCCAGTCATAGTGTTTTACAAACATTTTTTTTGAAGGCAAAAGAGCAGTGTTGCTAAAAGCAGATTAAGACTAGAAATCATGCTGATAAAGAACTAACTTTTCTGAATCGTGCTGGATATGCCATGGTGCAACTAAATGGGTATGTTAGCATTACAGATAATTGTCAGATTAAGCTTGAAGACCATGAGCATTCCATCTCTCTTGTCCTCCACGGAAAATATTCTCTTCCCATTCTGGTAGCATTACTAAAAACAGAATAATGAATGAAAAAAAAAAGTACGAGTCTGAGGCCTATTTCACAAATGTGTCAACATAATGTATGTGCAACATAGTATCATGAACAAGATCCTTGTATTACAGAACTGCCTAAGACTCATTCGGTCAGCTCTGAACAGCTGGCGGGGACATTTTTTCACTGATGAGCTAACAGAAAGCTGCTGACTCTGCGTCTGGAAGTGCAATACAAATATAAATACACGTAAATAAATGTTTTAATCAATAGAAAAGTAACAGCACCATATTGCCCTATGCAAATTCTTCATAGTTTTCACTGACGTTGGAATCTTTGCTTTTGTGACTTTTCTGAAAGGCCATAAATGACTCTAGTTGCCCTTCAGCGGACACATTCCAGTACAGTGAGGCTTTTCTGAGCATGCAGATTTATGAACTGGATTTTCTGTCATGATGCCATAGCACAGACAAAAGAGGAAATCCTGTTTACCATGGGAGATGAATCCCTGAAGTAAAGTCCAAAGGTTTGCAGGTTTTAGCTGTTACTGCTCAGAGTGTTTAAAAAGGATGAATTTTTTGCTAATGAGTTAAGCATGTTGTTTAAGACCTGTAAGTCACATTTTCAGCTGAAAACTTCAAGCCAGGCATTCAAAAATGCAAAATGTAACAGAATCAAACAATTGCAGCAAAATGCTGAACACATCACAAAAAGGAATGAAAGTGTGAAAATGGTGTAGGTAACTAGCTTTAGAAATGGACTGAAGCAGGATAAAGTATAAAGTCAATAATAATGACAAAAGTGTAATATAGTGAGACAACATGGCAACATTGCCTAAATGTGCTTTGTAAATAATCTTTGACTGTGAACACACTACAACAGTACATTAGCATATGGTAATGTAGCTTGACTGTTATGCTTTGTAAGGAGAGTCTAGCATCCTCCCTAACCGTTCCCTATCTCATTTATGTATCAGTACAAAAAATGCCTTTTGCGGGGACGGTAAAGGTACACTAGACCCTGCAATTACAAAATGCAGTCAAAAGTAGCACAACTAGATGTTACGCAAATAGTAAAATGACAAAGCCATCATGTGACATTACAGTGATGCCTAGATTTTAATGCTGAGTGAAATACAAAAGACAGAACACAGGAAGCAAAGGTTCACACACAACGATAAGGCTATCCTAATGGCAGAGTTAGGGAGAAATAGCACAAAGGTGCAGGACTGAAAAATTGTATTGCTCCTGTGTTGGCAGTATCATCTTAAGGGCAAGAAAGTCAGGCTAAACATACATTTACAGAGGAAAATAAACACACGTGAAGGCAATCAATCTGGTTAAAAACGGAAGAAGGGAACAACCCTCACTTCCTCCTTTATTATAAAGCACATGGTCACATTACCTCTCTTGACCACTCCACACCAACGACATTGGTGTAAGAGCACACATGCGATCATTCACTCACTTTTATTATTATCAGCCAACACCCCCACTTGCTCTTACGCTGTATACAAATACATTTTAAGAACATATTTTGGATAACTTTTTTTCACATTCCAAATATGTAATACATAAACTTTTCAATCTTCGATTTCGTAGCAGGTTTATTAAAGATATCTGCAACCTTGTCCATTGTCGGGCAATATTCAATGCTTATTTTGTTATCATTAAGTGCTGATCTAACAAAATGATACTTAATATCAACATGTTTACATCTCTGCCGGCTTACTGGATTCTTCGACAAAGCGATTGCTCCTTGATTGTCCTCAAATATCGTTACTGGCACACACTTGCACTCTCCATCCATTCCACTCAACAGCTGCACAAGATACAAACTCTCCTGTGTTGCTGCTGCTAATGCCGTATGCTCTGCCTCACATGTAGATAAAGCCACCGTTTGTTGTTTCTTTGATTTCCATGAAATAATAGGCCCATCTCTATTAAGGCTAAAGCAATAACTTGTTGTACTATTCCTATCATTTTGATCTGTTGCAATGACTTATTCAGTTTACAAATCAATTTTTCATCATTATTCGCTTTCTTTTCAAAACCTTCAGGTTGCTCCATACACACCTCACAGTCAATAGGAGCATGTAAATAGGCCGTTTGTACATCCATCTGGTGTAATTCTAAATTGTACTGAGTTGCCATCTGCATTAGACTTCGTACAGATGTTATACTTGCAGTTGGCATAAATGTTTCATTATAGTCTATACCAGCAACTTGACTGTAGCCTTTAGCCACATATCTGGCTTTGTAAGTCTCGATATTATCTGCATTGTCTTTTACAGTGAAAACCCACCTACCCCCCCCCCCCACTGCATTTTTATCTTCTGGCAGTGTGGTGAGTGTAAATGTGTTTTCCTTTAAATACTTAAGTTCCTCTTTCATAGCTTTGACCCACTTCTCTGAGTTAGATGAAGTCATGGCTTCTTTAAAGCTCTGCGGTGTGTTGCATATTAGTCTGTAACAATAGTCAACATTAACTGTCACATAATCGTCATTTTCAACTTTACACTCATAGTCCTTCAAGTATGCAGGCGAGTACCCTGTCTTTCTTCTTTCTGTCTTATTTTTGTGTCTCCATCATTTATTATAGATTCAGTGTGATTCACTAGTATTTCTTTTGTGATTTGACTGTCAGCTTTTGATTCTGACTTAACATGCACACTTCTGGTATTAAAATCTTCATCCATCACTTCTGGGTTTGTCTGAATCTGGCATTCAGCTACATTCTTAGTAATGAATTTTACTTGCCTGTGTTTAAGGACCGTTCCTGTGTCAGGATAATAGACCAGATATGATGGGCAGTTTTTATCATATTCGACAAAAATCTCCTTATCACATCTTGGGTCTAATTTATTTTTATCTTGTCTGTATGCACAGCACACTGATCCAAATTCTCTCATCCTTGAAAGATCAGGTTTCTTTCCTGTTAGCATGAGGAATGGGGTCTGCCCCACATGCCTGTTATAACATCTGTTGTGAATAAAAGCAGCAGTCATTACTGCATGTGTTCACAACTCTTTAGGTAAGTCACTCTATCAACATACACCTTGCCATTTCAAACAGTGTTCTCCAGTTTCTCTCTGCTGTCCCATTTTGATGGGATGAGTAAGGTGCTGATGTTTCGTGTCTTATAACATTTTTACTCAGTAGTGACTGGAAGTCTTTCGACATGAACTCAGTGCCATTATCTGATCTGATACACTTTACCTTCCCATAAGGGGCTGAATCTGCAATAAACCTTTCAGTCTCCTTGACTGTGTCAGTCTTGGTTTTCAGAAAATAGACAAATATTGCACCTGAGTAGTCATCAGTAAATGCTAAAGTGTACTTAAATCCATCTTTTGCTGCTGGCTCGATTGGGCCGGCCAAATCAGTATGGACTAGTTCAAACACAGCTTTTGCTCTTGCATCCGGTTCTCTGTTTCTGCTCTGGATAAATTTCCCTTGCATACAGGTTTCACAATCTAGGTTAAGTCTCTCAACTTTACCTTTAATTTTCATTCCTTTTACCACTTTCTCTAATTTTGACACATCTTCAAAATTACAGTGACCAAGCATTTTATGCCATGCTTGAATGTCATAACAGCGATGAGATACATCATAATTATCGCATCTTCGTTTTCTTCATCATATGTGTCTAAATAATAGAGTCTATCATATTCAATTATGTCAAACCTGGTGCCATTTTTATAGATGAATTGGTCCTTTCCTTGTTTAAAGTTGATAGAGGCCCCTCTGGACGTTGCTGCCTTAACAGAAAAAATGCTTTGCAGATACATTGGGATATACAGCACCCAAGTCATCATCACCTTTACTTTGCGCCCCTCTGTGTTTAGCAGCCATACCTCCGCATTACCTCTCTTCTGTGTGACCCCATAGGTTCTGGTCCCATCAGCTAATTCCACAATATGCTCCTCCAGTTGGAAAGTTGCATCAAAGTGTTTAAACTTTTCCAAGTCGTTAATTATGTGTGGTGTGGCACCAGTGTCCACCATTAATCGCTTCTGTTTTAATTCCCGAATTTGATGCTCATTTATTCCGAAGATAAACGTGTGATCATCCGCATCAGTTGCTTGCTTCACATTATCTTTCTTCTTTCGTCTACAGTTGCTGTCCCTGTGGCTAGAGTTTTTACACAAACTACACCACTGTCTCTGGCCTTTATATTCTCTCCAGCATTCTCGTGCCTTGTGTCCCTTTTGGCCACAGCTATAGCATATAATCTCTGCTTTTACTCTTTCCCCAAGGCCACTCACTTTCATCACATTATCATTACTTACATTGGCATTAAACTTCTCGGTATGTTCATAGCTTCTCAACCTTGTTTTGAACTCACCAAAGCTCAACTTATCATCATCTTGTGTGATGTGAACTGCAAATGGTTTAAAAGTTTCAAGCAGTCCTTTCAGAATCATTGTAATTATTAATCCATCACTGAGCTTTTCCCCAGCATTTCTAAGTGCTGTAATGGCCGTTTCAACCCTAATAATATAGTCTGTGACACTTTCACTGGCGGCCTTCTGGGGGCTTGTTAATTCGGTGTATAGGCTAATTACCCTTGGCTTCCCTTTCCCGGCATAATGGTCTCTCAGGATCTGAAGCACTTTTCTGCCATCGTCTGCAGCTTCTCTCATGACGAGGGGCAAACTTTTGTCGTCTAAGAACTGTATTAGTTCTGCATATGCCTCCTCATTTTTCTCATTGTCATCTTCCTCTTCATTCTCATCATCCTCCTCGTCCTTCTGCACATTTCGCAGAATGGCATCTTTCAGCCCTAGCAAGCGCAGGTGTCCCAGAAACTTTGTCTCCCACAACTCGTAATTCTTTTCATCTCCGTCAAAACATAGTCTATGCCATCAGCTTCCTACTTCCCCTTCTGGGCCCATAACCTGTTGGCGGTATCATCTTAAGGGCAAGAAAGTCGGGCTAAACATACATTTACAGAGGAAAATAAACACACATGAAGGCAATCAATCTGGTTAAAAACGGAAGACGGGAACAACCCTCGCTTCCTCCTTTATTATAAAGCATATGGTCACATGACCTTTCTTGACCTCTCCACATCAACAACGTCAGTGTAACAGCACACATATGATCATTCAATCTCTTTTATTATTATCAGCCAACAGCCTGCAATGAAGTGTTGATAAATATAAACATGATAACTCCAGACAGGATACATGACACAAATGCAAGTTGATTTATTTATTTAGATTTGTTACTTGAAGTAGTGCATTGAACTACTCGGGACCCATTTCAGGTTCAGCCTGGGTGCAGGCACACATTGTAATTCAAAGTAAAAGAGGAGTTTCGTAACATATATGTGACATATGAAAATAATATACCACAGATAATATACAGGGATCTTACACAGAGCCATTTTACAAAAATCTTGAAGGAAAGTGAGACTGCAGTCACTTCAGAGTAGAGCAAAGAATAAGTTATATGAAATTGATATTTATGGATGAGAATCATGTGGCACTCAGCAACTGCATTTAAAGAACTATCTAGCCCACATTCTGATATTCCCACATTGGATCATATCAACACATTTTGCTCCACACAGAATATAGCTAATAAGGTCAACAGATGTTCCAAAGGGAGTATATAGTGTAAAAGGTAATAGACTTAACAGACACAAATATATGCACCTATGTCTGTCATATAACATGTGATCAGGTGCCAGCACTATGGAGCATGTATAGAACCTATGAGGAAATGCTGATCTTGAAAATGACTTGGTATATCAATGTGCACCAAAAATGCAAAGGCATGTCAGTGAGAGCAATTCTAAGGTCATGCTGCCAGTCAGCTTTGGGCAGTGCTGTCTGTCATGAAACAAGTACACACTGGCAGTTGACGAAGGGGTTAAAGGCTGTGAGCTGTTAACATGCAGCTTCCTGTGGTACGCGGTTTGATTCCCACAGCCTTCATTTCTCCACTGCTTCACCTTGAGAAAGTCACTTAACCAGACGGCGCTTTGAGAATTTAGACTAAGCTCATTAATGATCTCCTGGACTGCATGCTTAGTAACTAACTTTGAACTGTAGTGGACAGTGGTCTCAGCAACAAGCAGGGAGTCAACTTACTTTTTTCAGAACTCTGTATACATATAGTGAACATCATCTGTATCCTAGTAATATTGACAATCATCTAGTACATTATTATAGTGAATATGGCATAGGCTGCAAACATGATAACACTGTGGAAATGATAAAGCAGTGCATACTGGTTACCTAACTGCAGCCTTCTTCATTAACATATCCAAGGTTTTTAAACTTGTCAGTCATTCTCATTTCATCAAAGAGGTGGGTCTGTCTGTCGATCATACTTACTCTATTTCTTTGATGCATTGTCAGATTACTTACACAATAGATTCTTTAAAACTGTCCCCTCACATTCTCAGTCAATCCTTCACCTACCCCTGTTTGGTGTTCCCCAGGGCTCTGTCTTTGGACCTTTGCTGTCCATTATCTGCATCAATGTCCCCATACTTTCTCAAAACTACAAACAGCATCCATCTGTACACAGATGGTATTGTAGTCTGGGACACTGGTAGGTCACAGGAGGCCATATGTAAATCATTTAACATTCCACTGGCACAGTTGTGCCAGCTATGAGAGAACATGTGTCTAAAAGTCAGTCTCACCAAAACAAGTGCAATAGCGTTTGGCACAAAACTGCGTTCACCCTTGCCATGATACTTGGGACCTTACAGACCTAGATGAGGGCTGTCATAAAGCAGACAAAACCATAAATACCTTGGGTCTGGCTAGACTCTTCTTTTACCTTTTCCATTCATTTCTTCCCAGTTTGAAATAAGAATATCTCTGTACAATGCAAATGTAGTTTTATACTCTTTCTGCTAATTACTCAGCATCATCATAATCATCATGTAACTGGGAAATATATATTTACCATTCTTGAATACTCCCTTCCATCAGTGGGTCCACTTTATCCAAAAACTTAACAAAAACTCCAAACAATGCAGAATCGAATCTGTCGATTATTAACCAGAGCTGGTAAGAAATTCCACCCTAGGTGTCTCAGATCTTCAGACTCCTTTACTCTTACTCTTATCACTTCACACTATTTACTTGTCTCCACTGAGAAGGCCTCTTTTCTTGACCTCTCTTTCCAGCATTCCTCATCAGTTCTTAATTCCTGCCATATTTATCAAGCGCCTCGGCCTACACCTGCAGCAATGTGAATAAGTTCATAGGTAAGTAATAGGCCAGCTGTCCCTACAGGCCATTTAATCCTTGCCATTTTCCCTTTTGGTGTTTGAATTAGCCTATCCCATTTGGTCGATAATTATATAATACCCCTAGTGAGAATAACTGGGATCATACTATAGAGAATTTGAGGGGACCCATGCATGGGATAAAGCATTTAGCAGCTGCCTCTGCCCATTAGTAGTACAGGGGGAAGTCCTTGGCAAAGTTTTCTGTTCCCCATCCATAGATCCAAGCTGTGTTTGAGTATGAACAGGGATGAACTTTGTTTTATGTAGATGATGGTTCGGTTCCAGAGCAGAGGTTCCTCTGTGAGTTATGCCTGTCCCTCCAAACCATTTTGTTGATGTTGCAGAAGAGGTTTAGATCCCTGTACTTGGTATTTCTAATGTTCCTTGACTTGCTGATGTGCAGTAAACCCATCAGTAATGGGTCAGAGTATACCTTGTATGCCAGACAGAAGTCACCTTTAAGCAGTCTGTAAGATACCGAGTAAAGTGACAGGGCTTTGAGGTGGTCCAGGAAGGACATATTGTTTGATTCTTGTATCCTGTTAGTAAGGTATCTCTGTGAGTATTCCAGTTGTTGCATGTGTCTGGACAGATACATGCCAAAGGGAGTATTATACTCAATGACTGGCCAAATGTGGGCTGAGTAAAGTGGAACAATGACATCTCTAGATCTCAAGACAATCCCTTTGCTAATAAGCTGCGCAATAAAGAAGGACTTTCTTACAGCAGTGGACACATGTTGGTCGAAAGGTAGGTCAATGTCCACATAAGTCCCAAACAACTGGGTCAACTGTTAGGGGAGTATTATCAATATGGTAGTTCCCCAATGTAGGTGACTTACAAACTGATACAACAATGCATTTTTTGGAATTTACTTTCAGTCCATAATTATGGCACGAATTACATTTTTTGGGACAAACCTTCCTGCAGGATAGCAGTCATTTGGGGATTTGATGACTGCTCCCGGCTTGCAGTAGTCTGTAAACATAGTCAACCAGAGTCATTCGGCGTTGGCCTTTCATCAAAGAAGTAGGCACCAAACAGGAGAGGTCCCAGCACAGAACTGTTGGGGATGCTACTGGTGACTGATCTGTTTGTGGAGGTAGATTCTCATATTCTGATCTCATGGATCCTATCTATGAAACAACTGGCAATCTAGTGGGAGAACTAGGGGTTTAGACCCAGTTTATTTAGCTTTTCTACTACGTCTGAGTGAGGGATTGTGTCAAAAGCTTTGGCCAGGTGGACGTATATGGTTTGTATCATTTTACCTTCATGCATTACTTTGGTGACCTTTCAAAATGTCCAACAGGCTGAGTAAGCATAACCTACTGTCGATGAATGCAAACTGAGATGGGTCCAACGTTTGGAGATTCCCTATGTCCTTACTGATTAATCCTATGATAAGCAAATCCTTGGGATTTTCTATCTAATCAATATTAATAATATTTTGTAATATTTTATATATATATATATATATATATATATATATATATATATATATATGGGTCTACTTCACTTCACTGAAAGTCATTTGACTGAGCACGCTTGACTGAAAGCTCATTTCACTGACACTGATTTTGTTGAAAGGTATAGGCCCTTTTCCCCATTGTAGTGCAATCCTGGAGTTAGCATATATAGTAAGGGAGGGTGTATACATGAATACTTACAACTCCAATGAATAACTCTTTTTAGAAGACAATATATACCCAAACTATGTGGGGGGCTACACCCCCCACACCTCCCAATGTGGGGTTAGTGAAATGAGATTCAGTGAAATGAGCTTTCAGTGAAGTGAAGTATATATATATCTATAGGAGCACTACAGAATCCTGAAAGCCCAAAATCATGAAGACCAAAATCCTGAGACCAAATTCTCTAAAGTTCAAAATACTGAAAACTCGAAAACTCATAATACTGAAAACACACAGGATACTAACTCTTACTATATTTCAGCACAAGTGCATGCAGAAACAAATAAAACACAAATCATATTATTCTTCTTCAAGTATAAGCAAGGGGGCAAGCCCCCCTGCACCCCTCTGAGATTGCACTTAGTGTAGTGATGTGCAATCTCGGAGTTGATATATTTAAGTAGCAGGGGGTGTGGGAGGAGCAGCCCCCCATATGGGGGGTGCAGGGGGGCTTGTCGCCCTGGGTATAGTTGAAGGCTAATGTGTTTCTGTATGTACTTGTGCTGGAATATAGTAAGTGTTGGTATCCTGTGTGTTTTCAGTATTTTGAGTTTTCAGTATTTTGAACTTTCGAGGTTCTGGTCTCAGGATTATGGGCTTTTAGGATTCTGTAGCTCTCCTATACATACATGTATAACATTTTATAATATTTTAATAATATTTTATTCTCTGGTTTAATTTGTAATATAATACATTACTTTATTGCGTTATTTTTATGTCATATACTGCCTGTGTAATCCCATCTATTATTTTGTATCATTCATCTGGAAGTAGTGCATGCATGTGATGTCCAGATCTATCACTCCTGTGCCTTTTTTATTATTATTTTTTATTATTGCTTTTTTTTATAACAAGGTAATTACTGAGTCTGGGTTCCTTGCAGTCCACTGCAAATACCCGGAAATAAATAAATAAACAAACAAGCAAACAAAATCCAAGGCCCTGGATATGTCATTTGAGAGACATCAGAGAACAGACTGCAGAAAAGGAAAACAGCATCAAATACCCAAAGGCAATCAGTTAGGAAAACAGCATCAAATACTCGAGGGCAATCAGTTAGGAAAACAGCATCAAATACCCGAGGGCAATCAGTTAGGAAAACAGCATCAAATACCCGAGGGCAATCAGTTAGGAAAACAGCATCAAATACCCGAGGGCAATCAGTTAGGAAAACAGCATCAAATACCCGAGGGCAAGCAGTTAGGAAAACAGCATCAAATACCCGAGGGCAATCAGTTAGGAAAACAGCTTCAAATACCCGAGGGCAATCAGTTAGGAAAACAGCATCAAATACCCGAGGGCAATCAGTTAGGAAAACAGCATCAAATACCCGAGGGCAATCAGTTAGGAAAACATCATCAAATACCCGAGGGCAATCAGTTAGGAAAACAGCATCAAATACCCGAGGACAATCAGTTAGGAAAACAGCATCAAATACCCGAAGGCAATCAGTTAGGAAAACAGCATCAAATACCCGAGGGCAATCAGTTAGGAAAACAGCATCAAATACCCGAGGGCAATCAGTTAGGAAAACAACATCAAATACCCAAGGGCAATCAGTTAGGAAAACAGCATCAAATACCCGAGGGCAATCAGTTAGGAAAACAGCATCAAATACCCGAGGGCAATCAGTTAGGAAAACAGCATCAAATACCCGAGGGCAATCAGTTAGGAAAACAGCATCAAATACCCAAGGGTAATCAGTTAGGAAAACAGCATCAAATACCTGAGGGTAATCAGTTAGGAAAACAGCATCAAATACCCGAGGGTAATCAGTTAGGAAAACAGCATCAAATACCCGAGGGCAATCAGTTAGGAAAACAGCATCAAATACCCGAGGGCAATCAGTTAGGAAACAGCATCAAATACCCAAGGGTAATCAGTTAGGAAAACAGCATCAAATACCCGAGGGTAATCAGTTAGGAAAACAGCATCAAATACCCGAGGGCAATCAGTTAGGAAAACAGCATCAAATACCTGTGGGCAATCAGTTAGGAAAACAGCATCAAATACCTGTGGGCAATCAGTACCCAAATATGCAAATCATCATTAAAGAAAAGACTGCAGCACAGCAGTCATGCATGTCTCTCATATGGTGAAAGATTCTCATACAGGTATTTGTGAGAGAATCCC
This sequence comes from Protopterus annectens, assembly GCF_019279795.1. NCBI lineage: Eukaryota > Metazoa > Chordata > Ceratodontiformes > Protopteridae > Protopterus > Protopterus annectens. Next base: position 42,770,353 of record NC_056735.1, read on the forward strand.
TGCAATTTAGAAAGTATAGCATGATGGGGGAAGTTTGGCTCAGAACGTTTCTGTATCATGCTAAATCTTTCTGATTTTGAGACCATTCTATCCTCAAAGTTTTCCTCTACCAGGAGACCCAGCAAGAAGAGTACTCTCATGGGTAAAACTCCTCAGTCTGGAGGAGTAGGCAGTTCTAATTAGCCTTATGCTCTCCCTCCAACAACTGTCCATGGGTCCTAATTTGCTCAGGTGTGTAAAATTCTGCTCTAAAAGGAAAACTTGACCACTGAAAAAACATGGCAGTCACCCATGCACTCCTAGGAGAGTAAAAGTTCATTAAAGATGTGTGTGTGTGTGTGTGTGTGTGTGTGTGTGTGTGTGTGTGTGTGTGTGTGTGTGTGTGTGTGTGTGTGTGTGTGTGTGTGTCTTTCTGGGTGGTCAGATTAGCACATTAAAAGGGGTTAGGTATCACTCTAAGGTCTGGATATATGTGTGTGCATGTATGTGTGTGTAGGAGAGTGTCTTTACTATTACAGTGCATTTGCCTCTAGGGAGAATATTAGCCTGGTTAGGGCTAACACTGTTATTATGTGATTCAGAGACATGATAATGAGCTGCTTACTAAGCATGCTGTCCAGGGGTACATTCAGGAGCAAACCTCAATTTTGCAGTTGCCCAAAAGCGCTGTCCAGTTAAGTGACTTGCTCAAGGTCACAGTAGGCAAATGCAGGCTGAGAGAATGAAACCCTGTACCAGAGAAAGTAGCTCGTTAACAGCTCATAGCCAATATCCTCTGAGCTAGCTGCCGGGCATTGTGAACCACAAGGTCTTTCTTGCTGTGGTCACACCTGTCTCTGAATCACATTTTCTTACCATCACATAAATGATCAACCCACAGTGGGAAATTAACATAAGCAGTGAATATTTTAATGACTTTCAGGGACGATCACAGTCTCTGTTCCACACTGACCACACACAAATAACGTGTATATAAGCCCTGCAAACATAAATGCGTATTCACTTGCTGTCATTGTTAATCACTCAACCTGTTCACTCAACAATTAGGGACAAAGTAAAAAATAACAGGGGGCAAAGACCTCAGATTAGGGAATGCCTAAATGCAATTACTACAACTTGTTAGTGAGTTATTTTCTCGCCATTTTGCTTCAGCATCACAAATTTTATGAGAGACTGAGCAAAATTTTAAGGCAAAATTGGGGAAATTCCTGAACTCAGGAGTAATTGAGAACTTTAAAATAGGGGATACTTTCCTGTTGTACACAAATGTTGTACCTGTTTATCAGTTAAACTCTTTATACACATCAGCAAAGGTAAGAAAAGTGTTATTACACTACGTAAACCAGTCTACAGATATTACAAAAAACAAGAGAAAAATAAACAAGCAATAACTCGTTTCTGTGTTTGTATAAAAGCAGAACTGTGTAGTAATGTCTTAAAACTCAAACAAAATACGCAAGCATATATCCCAATATGAAAGCAGCTCTCAGATATCTCTCGCTATCACTTCATCAGGCAATGCCCTTATCTAACAGCTGTCAGAAATATAGAGCTTTAACACTCTTAAGTATATTTTGTTGCATTTGTCCAATAGTTACATGATATTTATCCAAAACAAACTGATTTGTAAACACATAAATAAAATATGCAGATATATAGAGAACAATATCAAAGCATGGCTAATATGTCTGTGTATCTCTTCATGCACCCATTCATCATTTCTCTGTCTGTCTAGTTGCCAGGCTGTACATCTATCTGTCTGTCTCTGCTGTCTATGTTATCTATATACCTATCAGTATATCTATGTAGCCACCTCTCCATCAATGTGTATTTATTCATGTTATTTATCTGTCAGTCCATCTATCTATCTGTCTGTCTGTGTATCTTTCTATTATCTAGCTTCTTTATTGATAAGAAGGTCCAACGGGGCAGAACCCCTTAATAAACTCACTGAAAAAAGCTGACGGATAAGATGTGCTAAGAAAAAGTCCACAATATGCAAATACGGAATGAGTGTCCGCTGGAATACAAAATAGATAGGAAATGTTTCCAATAGATGTTCAAACATGTTAAAGGTATAAGTGGGATATCAGAGGTGACTTGAGACATGTTTATTTTTTAATAATGTAGCGAACGGGAATTTTATAAGGGAATATCAGGACTGTTTAAAAGATGTAATGGAAAAGGATATTTGTACTAAGCTTCAGACTTTCTTCTTAGAAATGTGGGAAGAAGGGAAGTTTCCAATAAATAGCACCTGCTTATTGTGAATAGCTATGCAGAAAACAAAATATATATATAAGCTGAGAACTGAGATAGAAGGGAAAATATTGGACCAGGTGAACATATTCAAGTATCTGGGAGGGGTGGCGGAGGAGAGTTGACTGTAGAAAATGGTTAAAAGGCGTTTGATGATGATGAGGATGATGAGTAAGATGTGCAGGAGGAAGCCACAGCTATAATATGAAGAGTTCTATGAAGCAGACCACAAAAAATGTGCAAAGTATCTGATGCACTAATAAATCTGTTTATGCAACAGGCTGTACTCATCCGTTCAGTGACACTAAAATTGTAGACTGCGACAGTGTGAACAGAGGCATCAGGCAGGAACTAGTTGAGATGTGTCACCCTCATATGCAGGTCAATATGATGTGTGGAGTATCTATCTCTGCAATTACCAAGATATGTGTAGCTTTGAGAATACCAGCTATAGGAAGCTGACAGTGACCAACCAAAGACATGGTGGGTGTATCCCAGGCATTTGTTTCAAGAACACTCCTCCAGTTCCTTGATGCCTTGCTTCAGTATGCGGAGGAGAATATGTGGTTTCCAGAAGAGATGGCCAACGCCATGTGGGCTTTTATGACATAACCCATTTCTCTGAGGTATGGGAGGATCATGGCTGACACCCATGTTGCAATACGTGCACCATATAGGAAGTAGGGAAGAAACCATATCAACTGTAAATAGTTCCACCCTATCAACTGCCAGGTGTTCTGTAATACACAGGGTATAAAATGGAATGTGTCTGCAGGCTACCCAGGTAGTGTGCACAACTTCTGCATATGTCATATGTGCAACTTATAACAGTGTTTTTTGCAAGGTAATATTACCCAAGGACACCTTATTGGGGATGTCTGATATTACCTAGAGTCACGGTTAATGACACCATTCAGAAATCCCCAGATTTTGCCAGAGAATGGCTGCAGCTATGCCCCATCACTGACCTGTGTCATTGTCAAACATGTATTTGGTCTACTGAAGGTCCACTTGTGCTGTCTGGATGTATCTGAGAGTGCCCCTGCACTATGACCCTGGTACACATCAGTATATTCAGTGTTATAAAATATAATTATAAACAAGCAGTTCCAACAGGGCAAACACGTTCTGATGAAGGGGGTCATAGATGCAGCAGTAGCAGAGGTACCTGATATGAACTCTTGGGAGGAGCCAGCTGTAGGGAATACAGATGGACACCATATGCTATGGCACTGGTTAAGAGGCAGGGTCTGGATAACTATGGGCCATTATTTTGTACTTCATTTAACTCCTTTAGAGTGCTACTGCTTTATTTTTCCTTTATTTGTTGATTTTGCACTTTAAATCATTTTAAAGGTCCCTAATACTTGAAATCACCTAGTCCAGATAGTTTATTTAAGTTGTTTTGTGGCAGCTTTGCACTCTCAAGCAATCTTTTTTGTGTTTTTACATTAAGAGAACTGAGATAGTCTGTCTAATGGCAGTAGGTGGTGGCCTAGTCTATGTGAGTTGGGAAACACATAAACAAGCTGTAAGTGTAGTCGTTTTATTTTTCAGAGGATTTAGACGCCAGTTTCCTGTGTTTTAAGTACCTGTATAATTTCATCATACAGTGGCAGTTAGTAGTGACCTATATAGACACAAACACCTATAAATCAAATTTGTGCTATAAAACCAACTCTCAAACTGTACCAGTACCCCAGTCAGTGCAGAGCAACTACTTTGCACATTGAGTAACATCAAGAAGCTAGTTTATATTTTGAAGAGCGCTGTCCCTTGTCTAGTTTCCAGTCCCAAATCACGCTAAGTCTACTAACTATTAACCCATCATGCACCACACCATTGTAGCTCCCCCCGTAAAGGATCTGACATCATGGGTATGCTCTATACCAATTTCTTCACAGCCAATATATATATATATATATATCTTCTTCTTCTTCTTCTTTTGGCTTTTTCTCGGTTAGGGGTCACCACAGCGGATCACCTGTCCGCTCATGATTGGCAGTGGAGTTTTACAGTGTCGAGTTGCCAGCCCGGCAACTCATGCAAAAACTGTCCTCAGCAAACCTGAAAGTACTCAAAAGAAACAACACCTAACACCGTACATACAGCCACACCCAAGGAGCCTAAACTACCAGGCCCGTAAGGCAAGCTAATAGCTACCCAGGGCTCTAGTCATAGGGGAGCCCATTGTACATCATACTGATGTCCCTCTGACCAGGCTGAACTAGTAGAAAATAATGGTCAGTGACGTCCCTCTGACGAGGCTGAACTAGAAGAACACAATGGTCAGTGACGTCCCTCTGACCAGGCTGAACTAGTAGAAAATAATGGTCAGTGACATCCCTCTGACCAGGCTGAACTGGAAGAAAATAATGGTCGGTGACGTCCCTCTGACCAGGCTGAACTAGTAGAAAATAATGGTCAGTGACGTCCCTCTGACCAGGCTGAACTGGAAGAAAATAATGGTCAGTGATGTCCCTCTGACCAGGCTGAACTAGTAGAAAATAATGGTCAGTGACGTCCCTCTGACCAGGCTGAACTAGTAGAAAATAATGGTCAGTGACATCCCTCTGACCAGGCTGAACTAGTAGAAAATAATGGTCAGTGACGTCCCTCTGACCAGGCTGAACTAGTAGAAAATAATGGTCAGTGACGTCCCCCTGACCAGGCTGAACTAGAAGAAAATAATGGTCAGTGACGTCCCTCTGACCAGGCTGAACTAGTAGAAAATAATGGTCAGTGACGTCCCTCTGACCAGGCTGAACTAGAAGAAAATAATGGTCAGTGACGTCCCTCTGACCAGGCTGAACTAGTAGAAAATAATGGTCAGTGATGTCCCTCTGACCAGGCTGAACTGGAAGAAAATAATGGTCAGTGACGTCCCTCTGACCAGGCTGAACTAGTAGAAAATAATGGTCAGTGACGTCCCTCTGACCAGGCTGAACTAGTAGAAAATAATGGTCAGTGACGTCCCTCTGACCAGGCTGAACTAGTAGAAAATAATGGTCAGTTGTCTGTCAGGGATCGGATCTGCCAAGTCATGCATTCACTCAAGTCAGTGCACCCAGGTGCCAGTATGATTCAGTCATAGCCCGTGCAGGTGTAAATGACCTGAGACATACCTCACTAGACTATATGAAGACAGATATTATGAAGATCAGAGACTATGTGTCTAGCACTGAGCAGCATTCTACCCTCATAAGGATGATACCACAATATGAACAGAAGATGATTGCCTTTAATAATTGGTTATCTCCTTTCTGTCATTCTAGGAGGATGCAGTATTTGACAGCATGTGGTCTGCACCTGCCCCCCCCCCCCCCCAGTATTTCAAATATTGGCTAAAACACTGTCCTCCCTCATACAACTATTTTAGGAAATGCCAAATTGTCAAACCTTCCAACATGCCATAATCTACTCAAGGAAATCTAATGACGTTACTACCAGGAGTCTAAACAAGAAGCTCCACTCTCTGCAAGTTGTCGTCACCTTGAAGAATGTAGACTTCTGCACAGTTATCACACCTTGGAGAATGTGAACATCTGTGCAGTTACCAAGACGTGGTTTAAAGCCACAGAAAGTACCCTGGCAGTGCAAGGCTTCAGTGCTTTCCAGACATTTAGACCAGCAACTGCACAGACAGGAACTAAAAGTGGAGGTGCCTCAATCTATATCATTACAAGAATACCTCTAGGTTGATTAAACACGATGAAGTACTGGAGTTCTTCCACATCTAGATTGCCATAGACAAAGTCCCATACTATGTCCTACCAAGCTATATGTCACTCACTATGTCCCATGAAACCCATATCTCATAAGCAGACATATTGAATTCACTCACCATTCAACCAAATGACCTCAGATTTGCAGGTACAGAGATCCCTAGATTTTCTAAACATAAACACCCTGGACAAGGTAGTGCATATGCCTACTAGAGGTACAACATATTGGACCTGGTACTCACAAATATGGAAAAAATGCACCCCCCCAATGTCATGTCCTATCCATTAAGGTCATACCAAAAAGCAGTCTCCTTCAAAATAAAATCAGTTCTGTAACCCCAGCAAACCTCGTAACAGTTACATACTATTCCAGGGTAAACTAACTTTTTTAAGTGATAACCTGTCAAAATTTCAAGCCCATCATAACCCAGATAACACAGAACCCCGTGTAGAACTATTCACGTAAGCTCTGTACAACCATGTCAGTGATTTGCATAGAGGTCTCTGTGCTTACCAGAAATAACCCCAAAACTAACTCAAAAACAAAGAACCCCTTTGTGGAATCCAAAATTATGTAAAAATTAGTGACACAAGCACCACGATGTCATATAAAAAGACTTAATTTATTATAATGCACTAGTAGACAATACTTTCACCTCTCAAGGCTTCTTCAGGCAGAAAACTGCATCCAGGTTTAAACATAGTTTAAATAGAGTTGGTTAACATCATGTGACTTCCATTAATTATAATTTAAAGATATATATTGTATAAAAAGCATAAGCATATAAACTCAATTCTAAAAGTATAAAAATACATATAAAAATATCACAATTTATTATTAATGTCCTTCAGAAGTGGTTTTAAACTAAAATAATCATTTAATCCAGGGTATTGATAAGCTTTAAAGCATAGAATCCATCTAGTCTCCATTAATTCGGTATAGATACATCACCCCCTCTAATAGATTTTCTAATATTTTGTAGGATTAAAAAATTAAATGTATGTGTATCATATATTTTTTATATGTCTGTATAATACATTAGTTTCTAGCTTCTGCGTAATCTCTGAAAGATATTTATATATTCTATCTTTTAACTTCCTATTACTCTTGCCTATATAGAACACAGTACTCTGAGAGCATCTAGCCATATAAATAATATCTATGGTATTACATGTACCATAACTTCTTATATAGAATGTTTTAGAAGTTATGGGATGAATGAAACTAACATATGTATAGATATATTTACAAAAATGGCAGTTATAACATTTTAACGTGCCCTTTTTGTTTATTATACTATGTTTATGTTGATATTGTTCCTTATACACAAATGTTCCCCCCCATGCGACCTATTGTTTCAGCATCAGGCTGGATTACAGAACCACTATCTAAATATGTTGAGTTACAACTAAAGAAAGCTTTGAGTCATTCAACTACTATTGTAAAAGACACACCTGATTTTTTACAACAGTTGTATATGTGGTCTAATGAACATGATATTTTACTTGTTATTTTGTTACTTTAGATGTTGATAGTCTTTTTACATGTATTCCGAATGATATTGGAATCGACTATCTAAGGGAATATGTTACATCTTTGTCCATATTTAATTCTACTGAAATAGAAGCTGTTTGTGCTCTGATTGATTTAATATTGAACAATAATGTCTTTTTATTTCAGAATGTGGTGTACAACCAATGTAGAGGTGTGGCTATGGGCACGCCCATGGCTAACACCTATGCAAATTTGCTCGTTAATAACTGGGAAACTAAATATGTATTAGATAGCACAAATAATACATTTAAGAACAGTATTTTATTTTACAAGAGATTTGTAGGTGATCTTTTTCTTATTTGGGATGCATCTATTTTACTTTTTGAAGAATTTGTTAGTTATTTGCATACGACAAGTACTTTTCTAAGGTTTATATATAATATTAACTATTTAAGTATAGAATTTCTTGATATAAAATTATTTAAACAGTTAGATGGTACAATTGGTACTACTTTATTTAAGAAAATTGTAAGGAAAAACACCTATCTTCATAGAGATAGTATGCATCCTTCACACATATTCACAAATATAGTTAAAAACCAAACTTGTTTTATTATTCGACTTAATACTGATAAAGAACTAATGGATACACAGTTACAGGCTATCAGTGTAGACTTGTTGGACAGAGGGTATGCAGAAAGTATGGTAACTTAGTTAACTAATGCCATAAAGCAAGAAATTAATAGTAATGACATATATCCTATATTTTCAAGCACTCACGCGTAACACAAGAATAGATTTTTGTCTAGTGGAGCTACAAATAATGCTTTTAGATGCATTCTGCCATATGATGTGAATACAAACAAGATACAGAATATTATTAAGAAACATTGGAGTATGATAAAACATGTACCAGCTTTTAAGGATGTATCTCTTGAACATTTGATTTTTGGATATAAGAACCAAACTAACCAGAAATTAGAAGTTATGTACTCACCATAACGTTCCATCTGAGTAGGTGTATTCATTTGTCTGCAACCTGTGGGTTATGGATCCGATATCGGATCCGAACCGGCATAGTTTCCAGCTATGGATCCAAGCTCTCAGCTCCTCCCCTCACCCATAATGCCCTGCTCTACCCTCATGACCTCAGATCGAGTTTGCCAAAGCAACAATACCCTCAAAAGGGTAACCAGTAATATGCAGGAAACTGAAAGGCCAGGGGATAGGAGGCGAGTTGCAGACAAATGAATACACCTACTCAGATGGAACGTTATGGTGAGTACATAACTTCTAAATCTGAAGTAGGATATTCATTTGTCTGCAACCTGTGGGACAGAGTCCCCAGCTACCTGAATCTTGGGCGGCCATCATGGAAGGATATTCCGAGCACCGGAGCCAAAGGATGCTCTACCCTGGATGCAAGATCCAACTTATAGTGAGAAATAAATGTATGAGACGAAGCCCATGTAGCTGCTGCACAAATATCATCCAGAGGAATCCTAGCCTTGAAGGCTGCTGAGGTAGATACTGACCGGGTTGAATGGGCATGAACACCCTCGGCCTTCCTGACGCTTGATAAGCCAATAAAATGCACTGTGAAATCCAGCGGGACAAAGAAACTTTGGAAATTGGCTTGCCCAAATTGAATTTTGCAAAGGAAATAAACAGCTGGTCGGATTGCCTATGACCAGCTGTCCTGTTGAGATAAAATCTTAGTTGCCTGTGAACATCTAGTGAGTGTAGCCTATATTCACCTTTGTTTTCATACTTAGGAAGAAAACAGGGAGGTTAATAGATTGATTGATGTTTGCTTCAGAAGCGATTTTAGGAAGGAAGCGGTTGGTCCTGAGGGAGACACGGTCCGGATAAAAACCAAGTAAGGAGGTTTAGCTGATAAAGCTTGAAGTTCAGAAACTCTCTTGGCTGATGTAATGGCTACCAAAAGGCTGTCTTATAAGACAAGAATTTGAGGTCCACTGTAGCCTCGAAGGGCGGTCAAGGCCTGTAGGACCAGAGAAAGGTCCCAAGGAGGAACTGCTTGCTTAATAGGGGCCTGAGAAGGAAAGTACCTTTAAGAAAGGTTTTGCACAATTTGGCTGACATAAGAGGATTAGACTCTTGACCAATGTGATAGTGAGAAATTGCCGCCAGTTGAACTTTGACTGTGGAACTGCTGGCACCATCATTAAAGAGAGAGGTTAGAAAATCAAGCACTACGGGAGAGGAACCGTGAAGGGATCTAGGCCTTGCCGCTCCGCCCACACAGAGAACGTTTCCATTTGCTTCGTAAACCTTTCTAGTGGCTGGTTTATGAGCCGCCACCAAAATAGCCTTTACCGGTGAAGAAATACCGAGTCCTTATCAAGAGTGGAACTGGAGCAGCCAAGCGGTCAGCTTCAGGTTGTCCAGGTTCGGAGGAGGAATGCAGGATGGATGGGATATCAGATCCGGATGGGATCTAGAATCCAAGGAGGATTCACCGAGTGAGACCTTAGGAAGGGGAACCAGATCTGTCGAGGCCAGAATGGAGCAATGAGAATCATTCTGCAACCCACCCGAGAGGCTTTCTGAAGAACTTGCAGCATCAGAGGCAAGGGTGGATAGGCATACAGAAGACCGGGTGGCCAAGCATGCACCAGAGCGTCTCTTGGGGTACCTCCGGGAGGAGGTATCAGAGCGAAAAACTGTCGCACTTGGTGTTTGAGGGAGAGGCAAAAAGATCGCATGAAGGAGTTCCCCACAATATGCTTGACAATTGAGAGACCACTCGTAAGGGGTCAGAATGGTGCGACTGAGCTTGTCCGCTAGGATGTTGGACCGACCCGGAATGTGCGTTGCTACGAGAAAGCGATTGGTGGAGATTGCCCATTCCCAAACTCTCATGGCCTCTCGACAAAGAGGGTAAGACCTTGTTCCCCTTGCTTGTTGATGTACCAGACAACAGACATATTGTCCGACTGAATCGCAATTGTTCCCAAGGGAAGAAAGTCCTGAAGTGCTAGCAACGCTAAGAGCACCGCGCTCATCTCTACAACATTGATATGCAGGTAGGTCTCTGCATGCCTTGACAGACTGCCCCCCAGGGGAGGCGTCCGTGGTCACCGTGGCGATAGGGGAGAAGCACAAAGTGGAGATCCGGGAGTGGAGCCACCACAAGAGGGACCGCTTGCAAGCCTTGCTGATCGCTATGGGATGATACATGGGAGAGCAAGGTAAGACCACTGTACTAAGAGCGTCCACTGTAGAATGCGATATTGAGCCTGGCAAGAGGAAGAAGAGCTATCGGACGGGCCATGGACCCTAGAGCCCTCAGGACCAACTCCGCTGGAACAGAACATGAATGGAGAATGGCGCACCTGGAGCTGCAGATTCAGAATCCTGTCCGCAGTAAGGAAGGCTCGTAAACTCCTTGTGTCTAGTCTGGCCCCTATGAAATCTAAGAGCTGAGTGGGTGCCAGGTTGGACTTTTTGTATTTATTGTGATGCCCAGAAATGGAGCAAGATGGAGAAAGGAGTCTCGCGAGAGAAGTAGATGCCTTGTTGGAGCCAGTCGTCCAGGTAGGGAAAGACCTGCACCCCTGAAGCCTCAGGTGGGCCGCTACCACTGCTAGTACTTTGGTAAACACCCTGGGGCTGTGGTGAGACCAAAGGGAAGGACCCGAACTGGTAGTGACTGGCTCCCAGCCGAAGCGGAGAAACCTCCTGGAGCGCCTGTCCATTAGGATGTGGTATCCTTGAGATCTATCGAGCACATCCAGTGGCATTCTCCCAGAAGGGGAGAATAGATTGTAGAGTGACCATTGAATTTTTCTTTGGGGACTGCCAGATTCAGGAGAGAGAGGTCTAGGATTGGTCTTAGTTCCCCGTCTTTTTGGCACTAAAAGAACCTGGAGTAGAACCCTGATCCGATCTGGTCTGGGGAACGGGCTGGATGGCTCTTTCTCTAGCAGATGGCCAATTTCTAAAGCGGCCTCCCTTTGACCGGGTGGTACGCCTGGGAGGGACTGCATCTTTGGAAGGTGAAGGAAAGGAATGTGATATCCCTGGATATGATTTGGAGAACCCAGCGGTCCGATGTTATGGACTCCCATGCCGCTAGGTGCCCAGCGTCCCCGACTGCCTCCAGAGTAGAGCAGTCGGGCAGCCCTCAGGGCTGCCGTTCAGAGAAAGGTTCCCTGGACCCGAAGTTTCTGGGAGCCCCTCTGCCTCTAGGGCGGCGTCCTCCTTGTCCTCCTCTGCCACGGAAGGACTGGTTGTCCGGAGCAGGCTGGGACTGCTGCGACTTCGAACCACATCTTCTTCTGACCCTTTTGGTTCCTAGAATAGGGCCTCTGGGGTGCAGAGAAGCGGATTCCGACGGCAGACAGCGTCTTCCCGTCCTTCTCGCTCTGGGTCAACTCTTGCCAAACAGAGCAGAACCATCAAAGGGCGTTACTTGAAGGGCTCAGAGAAATGCAGTGGCGGAGCCAGGCCTGACGCCTAGCGACCAGTCCTGTCCCGCAGCTCTAGCGGCGCCCGTAGCATGGGAGAGTAGCCGCATAGAAGTATTCGTGACTGACCTTAGAGTGGCCATTTTGGTGGAGTGCAGAGCTCTGTCCTCCTCCGAAATGGACTCAGGGGATGCAGCGCTCTTAATAAGGTCTCGCTGCATCCGAATAACGTATGCCAAATAGTTCAGCGCCCTCACCGAAGAACTGAACATCCGCTTCCCCAAGCGGTCCATCATCGAGACTCCTTGCTCGGTGGGTGGACTGAGGGACTCTCCTGAGCCAGTTCCTCTTTGTGGCCGCCCCCATCAACATGGCATCTACAGGAGGCCCCTTACTCCAATGGGTCCTGTCAGAAGGCGGGCTAAGGATTTTGTCAGGTCTTTTGGGAATTGGCTCCACGGTGTCCGGTTCCTTCCACCCCCTCGTGGTAATAAGGTCCACCAGGGGTCGGCAGGGGACACCCAAGAGGTAGACGGGCCCGTTTGAATGCCTCCAAGAACACGGACTCGTCCGAGGAAGACTTGGGGCAGACCACCCCCTGATACGGAGCATTTCCATGATGTCTCGAAGGAGACATCCTCGGGGTGACCTTGGGAGCCTTCCCTTCCTCCAAGTCCGTGTCTTCAGTGAGAGACTCAGGAGTCTATGTGCCTCCTTTTGCAGGAGCCTCCTCTGGGGGCTGTCAGAAGAGTCCTCGCAGCAGCCAATTGCTCCATAGGAGCAACTTGGGGCACAGAACGGGCTGTCCCAGGGGCCGGATGGTGGAAGCCTGGCCCAGTGCAGAGGGAGCGGGACGGGCAAGTGCCGGGGTCCGGAGACCCTCAACAGAGCCCTCTCCACTACATCAAAAGCCGAAGGGAGCCGACCTCGACCAAAGGATCCGACAATCGGCTCCCCTCGGATCCGAAGAGTGGATCGGAGCGGCGCGGCACTCGGATCCGGGACAGTGCGCTCCGACACAGACGGGCGCGAAGGAGCACTGATCCCCGGATCCGGCTCGGATCCAGGCTCCGAGATCGGGTCCCGAGGGCATGGTCGGATCCGGTACCCAGTACTATCGGATCCGACCTCCCCGCCCGGCTGCTTGGCTCCAGCTGCTCCGAACCCGGAAGCGGGTCGGAGAAGGAGCGATAGGCTTGAAAAGGGTGTTGAGCTCCCCGAGGGGAGGCAAGCACTCCCATCTGCATCTGGGCCTGGATGAACCTTCGCATCATCCGGTCCAGATCAGCATCCAGGCTATGGGTCGACCTCGGCGAGGCTACCGAGGTAGGCCTGGAATGCCTCCTCGATAGCCTCGCCGAGATCGGGTCTCCTCCTCCTCAGGACCCGGTGAGAAGCACACAGGTGACAGCCGAGAAGGAGGAGACCGCCCAACAGAGCCGGGAGAAGCCCGCTTGGCGGGGCGAAACAGAGGTCTCGCCCGCCGCCAGGTGCTTCTCCCTCAGAAGCTAGAAGCATCCCTCTCCTGTCCTGAAGCGGGAGTTTGAGTCCCAGGAGCAGGAGGGGGTGCTACAGGGGAACAGCTGCAGCCGCAGGAGTCCCGGGGTCGGAGCGAGTCCGCGTAAAAGACCCGCCAGGACCAGCTTGGACCTCCGCTCCTCAGTGCCCTGGGGTTGAACCCTGCACAAATGGAACAGCCAGATGTGAGGTGCTCAACCCCAAGACACTAACACACCGAGTGTGGCCATCAGCCGGTGAGAGCTTATGGCCACACTGAGCATTTAGAAAGAATGACTTAGGCTGGTCAGCCATAGTCAAAACTTCCCAAAAGTTACAGAAGTAACTTAACAAAAACTAAAACAAGCACACAGGCCTCACACACGGAGGGAATAAAAAATACTACTGTAAATTAAATTTAAACTAAAAACAGTCAATACACAAAGGGAACCTACAACTTTCACACAAAAAGTTTAAAGAAAGCAAAAAATTTCTATTTTTATACAAGAAAAATACCACTTAGCTGAGAGCTAAAGACACCACATCCAGTTACCAGCGCGGCAAACAAGATCTGAGGTCATGAGGGTAGAGCAGGGCATTATGGGTGAGGGGAGGAGCTGAGAGCTTGGATCCATAGCTGGAAACTATGCCGGTTCGGATCCGATATCGGATCCATAACCCACAGGTTGCAGACAAATGAATATCCTACTTCAGATCATCAATTATGCTATAAGGAACAGTATCAACATAAGCATAGTATAATAAACAAAAAGGGCACGTTAAAATGTTATAACTGCCATTTTTGTAAATATATCTATACAGATGTTAGTTTCATTCATCCCATAACTTCTAAACCATTCTATATAAGAAGTTATGGCACATGTAATACCATAGATATTATTTATATGGCTAGATGCTCTCAGAGTACTGTGTTCTATATAGGCAAGAGTAATAGGAAGTTAAAAGATAGAATATATAAACATCTTTCAGAGATTACGCAGAAGCTAGAAACTAATGCATTATATAGACATATAAAAAATACAGATGATACACATAAATTTAATTTTTTAATCCTACAAAATATTAGAAAATCTATTAGAGGGGGTGATGTATCTAACTGTACTGAATTAATGGAGAATAGATGGATTCTATGCTTTAAAGCTTATCAATACCCTGGATTAAAGGATTATTTTAGTTTAAAACCACTTCTGAAGGATATTAGTAATAAATTGTGATATTTTATATATATTTTTATACTTTACTTATTAAATTTATATGCTTATGCTTTTTATACAATATATATCTTTAAATTATAATTAATGGAAGTCACATGATGTTAACCAACTCTATTTAAACTATGTTTAAACCTGTATACAGTTTTCTGCCTGAAGAAGCCTTGAGAGGTAAAAGTATTGTCTACTAGTGCATTATAATAAATTAAGCCTTTTTATATGACATTGTGGTGTTTGTGTCACTAATTTTTACATAATTTGGACTGTTTGTAGTGACACTTGCTTTATCTGCATGGTAAGAGCCTTTTTGTTGTATTTTTGGAATCCAAAATTAAACAGGTTGTGCAACAAAATAAAAAACGTCATAGCTAAAATTAGGAAGTGTAACACCAAAAAAGATAAAAAAAACTCTCTCATCAAATTGAATAGATGACCAAGAGGACTAATTAAGTCCAACAAAGCAAATTTTAAGATAACGATAGTGTCCCACGACAAGGTCAACCATAAAGCCTTCTTTAGCTATGTCTGAAACCTCAAAGGCAGCACACAACAATGTGCTGAACTCTTGGTAAATGAAGGCACATACATGAATCTGGGTGATATAGAAAATCTTTCTGGCAAATTCATCTCCAACTTTACTCCTCTATCACCTCTAGCCACCCCCTTAGAAAATGCCATCTAACATAAACTTTCCAACTATTAGTAGGAAGCAGGTCTTAGTTGTACTCTAAAGCCAAAAGCACATCTTCAGTAGACCCCAATAATATCCCCAGATGCCACTTAAATAGCCTAAAGTATGACCTATCAGGGCCCCTGAACTCAGTATTTAACTGCAGCTCCCACACAGGCTTAGTACCATGCAAATGGAAGACTGCAACAGTCATCCCTTTACGTAAGGGTGGACCATCAGCAGATCCCAAGAGCTACAGACCCACTGGTCTGACTAGTTTAATATTGCAAAGCCATGGAAATAACTATCATAGAAATAATTAACAATGACACAGGAAACCTTAAGACACTGGACCCAATCCAGTTCGGTTTCATCAAAGGCAGGTCATGCCAACTGAATCTAGTGGACTTCTTTGAGAAAGTCACCAAGGCAATGGATGAGGGCAATACAGTACATACTGCCTACTTTGACTTAGCCAAAGCATTTCATGCAACACCCCACTCAGGGATTATAAACTAACCCACAGAATTAGGCATAAACCCCTATGTAATTCAAAAAATGTAGCAAAGATCTATAACGCACTTCCACTCACTATTAGATCCACAGCAAACACAGCTCACTTTAAAAAGCTACGAAAAAGTCACTTATCAAGCATGTGGCTCTGTACATCCAGTACTCCAGGCTAACTTTAAAGTATTTACAACATCACTCCCTCTTAATTAGCATCAAAACGATACATCAAACCAGTCACTATATTACCCTGTTATAACTTTCACTTAACTACCAAAATTCTACTAACAGTTCACCCTTAATCAATCCCTACTACTAACCACCATAGAACTACTAACCCCTTTTCCTGCATAAAACAAACTATAGCTTAATATGTCACAAAATCAGCCACCCAGGGAAACTAACTCATTGATGAAACACCTCTCAAAGTAAACACAGTAGTCAGGGATTTGGGGACTCGTGTAGATAGTAACCTGGCTTTCAACCAACATGTGTCTAATCTAAGGTGGTAAGAAAATCGTTCTGTGCCACTCATCTTATAAGTAAGGGAGTTGACTCTAGGTCCAGGGAAGTCATCGTGCTACTGCAGTCAGCCCTCATCAGACCCTTCTGTATGTACCTGACCAGGCTCATGCAATAAATGTAATATTCTAAGGTTTCTCACAAAAGGAATACAGAGCATAAACACAATGTCCTCTGTAAATCACCTCAACACTTATCACTATACTCTGCTTACACAGACTGTTGATATGTGATTTATGCCTGACACACAAGGAATCATTGGATCCCACTCTGATGGGCCTTTTGCATAGCCACAAAATGATTAACACTAGAACTACTACATCTAAGGATTTTAACTTTGCTTGCAATTTAAATCGGACATGTTGGAGGGACAGGTATGTTATCTCAGAGAATCCCCATTTTCCGGAATAGATTTCCCATCCATGTAAAGCAGAGCCTTTCCCTGACCCTATTCAAGTGCTACCTGGACCAGTGATGGGAAATTCAACCCTTGTGTGACACCTATGTTTCTGATGGACAGAGGCAGCCATTAAATTATCCCCTAACAAACATATACCCCCTTAAAATAACCTCTAGGGCACAATAACTTGTGAGATACTTTTGGGTTGCATGGCTGGGCTTATAAAGGTCCCATTTGGCTGTTATCTTAGTATAAACCTATTAACATATGAATCTATGAAAATAAACTATTATACAAAACATTAAAAATGATGCATGCAAACCTTCATCTAGGCTGTACTATACCATGCATAGATTGGTCACATTCTGTCAGACATTGGCCACTTAAGTAATAAAGAACAGAGGACAAGATAGTCACATTTGTCACTATATGCACAGGTGGGAAGAGAGAGTTATGTGTTTTCAATTGCAATTGTGTGTGTGGTGATGAGTTTGAATATAAGTTGTGATGTGTGTATCAGACCTGTGTTGTTGGGTTAGGAGACTAGGATTCACTGGCCAGAGAGAGGGTGCAGTGTCCTTTGTTATATGAGTGTGTGGAGCTGGTCATTGCAAAAGTCTGACTGAGTGACTGTTTGCTGGGACACAGCTTCATCAGATGCTGGAGCACTGTGCTGTTATCTGGTTGACATGTCCTAGGCACCAAACAACCATATGCTCTGCAAGGATGGCATGCAGGGTCAAGGCAACAATGTAAACCACCAACGACCAGCAAAAAACGATAGTGAACACGCAGTAATGAAGAAATAATGATTATTTATTTATAATTCCTTCAAATCCAGACCGGTTTCGGCTATTCAGCCTTTATCAATGAATACAATAAAGTTTTTTTTGAATGAAATGAAGCAGCCTGCATTTATACTAGTCTCTGATTACCTGGAAGCAATATTACAGCACCACCCAGTGGCTGGAGTAACAAAGTGCATGCTGGGAGAATGGAGTGCTCTGTGACCATGAGCTGTGGCCCATCCTATATTTGGACTCAGCAAAAATGTCTTGTCTATGTGTACATCCACATCACAATGTGCATCCTTCAACCCTGGTTAGTAGAGGGGAGGTCATGGCATTGGATGTGGTTGACTGTGGCCTCCCCCTCTCACAGCAGACATCTCCACAGGAGACAGAGGTGGGCAGACCACAAGATGTAAGTCAGCCATGATGTCTGGCGGCTCAAGGGAATCTGCTGTAGGCAAACTCCATACAACACATGTTCATTACATTGCACATGTGACCCATATACTTTAAGAGGTCATCAAGCAGACCACATACTACCTCTGTCAGTTCAGCAAAGCTTGTGTTAGTGTCAGCCTACCTCTCTATTATGGCTTTGTACAAATGCTGTCTTGTGGTAATAGACACACCTAGCTTAGGTGATGGATGGCATTTATAGCATGGGCAGGATCCAGAATGCTGTCCAACCATGTCCTCTTCTTGCTCAACAGAGCATGTGACAAATAATGGAGAGTATGACACAGTGAAGACATCCCACACTGGATAGATCTGTCTGCATATTCCAGTCATTATATGCTTTATTTGGTTTGTGAGGTGGGTTGCACAGGCACAGAAGCTATGAAAATTAAATGGTGTGGGAATGTGGACTTCACACTTTCCATGTCCATCAGTAGCACCATGATCTCTAACTGTGCCAGAATTTTGCTGTCTTTATCATCACATCTGGACAGTTTCCTGTTTTTAAGCAGTTGTATATCCAAAGTGGAGGACCCTGATAACACAACACCTGTGAAATCTCCAAACCAAATACCCAAATGAAGTAAGACCCATCAATAATACCTAAAGACCAGTAAATGAAAAGCACTGCCTACTTATGAATAGGAATGGAAAATTAACAGTTAACATACCTTGTGTCAGTAGTCTCTGCACCTGCAGCCTTGATGTTCCTGTGAAAAGAAATGTTGTACTAAAGCAGTCATTTACCTGTTACAGCAGATACTTGTCCATGTTAAGACATACCCACCTAGGTCATTTCCAACAGATATTCTGAGTGGTCAGCTAAGCTTTGCACCAAGATCCAGAACTCCAGCATGAATTATGTAAGTGTCCAGACCCCCCACAAACAGATATTAGGTACACCCATCTCTGCAAATGGTAGTTTGGTTGGTGAGCCACTTCAAATTACCCTCCGTTCCTATGCCAGGCTATTAGCCTGACCTTTTATGGCATTTTCATGTTGGTGGCCCATTGTCTTATTTGATCAAATGTCCTATTCTGGCTACTGACAGCACTGATATAATTAATTACATCCCACCAGGATCACTTGAAAAAAAGGGCCTGTCAGATTTGTGTGTGCACACTACCAGAGTATGACTTTCTAGGGTTGATACTATTTAGTTATATCATTGCCTGTAACATATCACGAAACAACTTAACTGTACATTTGTAAGCTGGATATGCATTTCATAAACATCAGCGATTAACTTTGCAGTTTATCCAGTAGTTTATGGAGTATTAGTAGTTGTGAGTAAGTGAGTATATGTGAGAGTTAGAGACACTTTAACTGTTTAAGAAGCAGGAAGCAGTAGGTTCTGTTAGGCAGAATAGTGGCACATTTGGCTAATTTATTGTAACACTGTTTAATGTTATAGGTTAAGGTGTTATTTAGGTTATGAAAAATAGATGCTGCATACTGGAAAGTAGGGAGTAAGCAGGCTGTGGCAACATGTCAAACATCTGGATCTGTTACTAGATCCTTCCTTATTATTCCAGCCACATATTGGTCTAATGAAAGACAAAGTGGCACTACAGCTTGCAACAGCAATATATAAGCCCAGTGTTTGCATAGGTTTGTGCTCAATTCCTCAGAGCTGCTCTTGGTTTGGCTACTTCACCTGAGAGTTCCAGAGAATCTGCTGCATCTAAAGGCATCCTCTGCTAAAAATGAAAATAACATAATTTTGCACTTCTGCTGATTATTTTTACTGTACTTCATAAGTCTGTATTATTTTGTTACATTTCTAGCACTTTTGTAGAGATTCAAAGTTGAACTGTTTCCACAGTTGCCACAGTACTTAATTACATTGTGTCGGCTAGTTTTATTGGACAGTAGTATCTACAATCTGTGGTTTCCCTGCACATGCGCTCTAAAACCAGTATTTCTACAGAAAGAGGGTTTTCTAACTGCACTCTTGTGGCAAGAGTGTACTATAGCAAACCTATCTAAGTTGGGGGATGCTAGCTGAAAGCTTATTGTGTGTTTTCCTGATCAATCTGTAGGCCTTGGAAGCTGCTGGCTGAAAGCTTATTCTGCGTTTTCCTCATTGGTCTGCAAGACTTGTTGTTGCAAAACTTTTTTTCTGATTCTATATAAGCCCAGTGTTAGTGTGGGTTTGTGCTCATTTCCTCAAAACTGCCTTGGCTTGGTTACTTCACATGAAATTTACACTGAATCTGCTGCACCTAAAGCCATCTGCTGCCAAAAGATTGAAAATAAGTATAATTTTGCACTTCTGCTGATTATTTTTATAGTATTGCGTATGAATCCTCCACTAATTGTCACATTCCTCGCACTTTAGTAGAGTTTCAAAGCTGAACAGTTTCCACTGCTGCTGTAGTACTGAATTCCATTGTGCCTGCTAGTTTTACAGGACTGCAGTATCTGGATTGTGTGGCTTCCCTGCACTTGAACTGTAAAAACAGCATTTTTACATTAAGATGGTTTTCTGACTGCACTACTGTGGCAGGAGTGGACTGTAGCAAACCTATCTAAGTTGGGGGATGCTGGCTGAAAGCTTATTGTGTGTTTTCCTGAACGATCTGTAGGCCTTGCTGTTGTAAAACTTGTTTTTCTGATTCTATATAAGCCCAGCATTTGTACTAGGCTGCATCTAGTTCAGCATTGGTTAGCAGTGTCCTATATACATGCAAATGCAATCAAGTTAAAATTTCCCTTAGAATAACTATCTCTTCAACCTCCTCCAGTCCTCCTGCTGATCTAGGAGCATCTGAGTTGTGTGCAGAACAGCAGCATCACCTTGTTGGATAGCTGAAGTTTGGAATGAATATAGTATTCATTCTTTGCCCGTGTGCTCTCATCCCAGTAATCTGGAAATATATATATATATATATATATATATATATATATATATATATATATATATATATATGTCTTACAAGCTGTTTAAAGTTCAGGTGGTCTAGTGGCAAAAAATCCAGTACAGCTAATCAAACATTATTGCACATACCTGCTTTTTTACCATGCAATACCATGGCACAATGGGGCTCGGGGAATGTGCCCTTTCTCCACTGCAGTGCAGTCTCAGAGTTGGCATACATAATAAGCAAGGGATGGGTTTTTTAATATTTTTTGTAAGTGGACTTTTAAGTATTCATTTTTAATCAGTTAGGGTTCAATGTAGTGGACGTATGACAACTGATCATATAGATATATATATATATATATATATATATATATATATATATATATATATATATATATGTGTGTGTGTGTGTGTGTGTGTGTGTGTATATTGTGCGTGTGAGTTCTTTTTAATGGTTATTGTTTCGAAACACACACCCTGTGTTTACAATAATGAGTTCTATTCCTTGTGACTGATCTGTATGTACATGAGCACATAAATAGATATTACTGCAACATTATGTTTCTTCTGGTATACCTGGGTTGTGGGTAAAATAGGGCTGCATGTATCTATTTATGTGAATCATTAGTTAAGAAAAAAGGATAAATAAAGCAAGCATCAGATGGTTGCAAAACTGTGTTATTTACTTTGAATTTCATTCATTAGTGACCCTGCTTTCACTATCACCCCCAACAATCACGAGCTTTCCTTTGAGTTTCATTGTTATTAAAATTAGGTTACGTATTTGCATTTTCATACAGTGTTGTGTACATCTTCATACTATGTGAAAGAAGTAGTGACTTTGCACTCTGTGCTTTTTTTGCACAGTGTTGGAGGTTCGATAGGTAGCCCACAAACATTTGCTGAATGGAAGATCAAACTGATAGTTCTAACTTCACAACACATGCCTGAATTCATTTTAGATTACTAACACTGGAGTGCAGAAAAACTTTGCCAGTCTACTTCTGAGGTGCCTTTCTTTGAGAATTAACCAAGGGTATCATATTCCAAAGCTGATTGTAACTCATATGGCTGTAAAAGATCCCATTGCTATAAACAGTAGGCAAATGTAATAGGATAATTTCCCTGGTGTCATGGTCAAAATATCCAGTCAGAAAAAAAAATGCCTTGGATCTCCCTTTGGTATAGATCATGGTTACTAGGACTCCATCCATCCACAACTCCTTTTACCATTTTGTACATAGGATTGGGGTATCACTTCAACACTGACAATCATCTAGAGCCAATGTTTATACTGTCAGGTGGCTAGCCCTACCAAAGTAGTTCTTCCGCACCACACACTGACATGCACACTAACACCTATGACTAATTTAGAGTGTCCAATCCACCTCCTGCATGTCTTTGGAATGTGGGAGGAAATCGCATCACCCAGAGGAAATCCACGCGAACAAAAGGAGGACATGCAGCCTCCACACAAAAGGCACCTAAGCCAAGAATCGAGCGAGATTACCTCTTGCTATGAAGCTGACAATACTAGATGGCTATTAGGATTAACTGGTCAATAAGATAAAATAAATAAGAGAATTATGTGAGCACTAAGCAAGCAGTATTAAACTTGTTCCCTTCATTTACACTCTTTTTGAAATGTCTTTTTTATATTTCTACAAGTTTTTGCTATGTTGGCAGATTTCAGGTATGGATTTTTTCTTGCTAAAAACATATGGCTGTTTGCTGTACTCTGAGGCACCATTAATATGGATTGGCTTTGCTGCTTTCAGAGTTAGTGTATGCTTTATCCATTACAGCTATTTTCTTGTACTCCATTAAATACCACTGCACAGGTTCTTACTTCAAAATGTTACACATTTTTGAGTGCTGCTTGCACTGTTAAATCAATCTTTGAGGTATTTTTACAAGATAAACTCTTTTCTGATAACAACCTTCTCAGTGTTTTAATACCATTATTTGCACAAACAATCCTGTCTCTTAGTACTTGATGTAATGTCTTCCAATAATTGTAATCCAGGCTAATTTTCACAGTGTATCTACATACTCACACACTCCATAAGATTTGTTGTACAAAATATTTCAGTAGGTTTAGGGAAGTTTATCAGTTGACATTTGCCTTGACTCTGGCCCATAGATTTATGAACTAGTAGTGCTGATAAAGATCTGCGCAGATCCATTGGCAGGGCTGGAACCACCATAAGGTGATCTAGGCAATTGCCTAGGGCCTGGTGCTGGCTGGTCAGGTCCCATACATGTACAAAAGAAAAAAAAAGAAACTGTCCCACATTTCCCGACCTTGCTCACTGCTCAGCTGCTTTGTTCTGACATGAAAAGCTCCAGGAAGTATTTTCAGCCAATGAGAGGGAGACTTCCTGGCACTTTTTGCAGTCAAAACAGAATAATGTGATATTTGTGGGCAACCAACAGTCGGTACTGAGCTCCCTACTGAAATGTCAACACTCAAAATGCTGA
This sequence comes from Protopterus annectens, assembly GCF_019279795.1. Taxonomy (NCBI): domain Eukaryota; kingdom Metazoa; phylum Chordata; order Ceratodontiformes; family Protopteridae; genus Protopterus; species Protopterus annectens. The sequence goes on from NC_056735.1 coordinate 42,793,691, forward strand.
ATGTTGACAAGCTGAAGAAAAGACCAAAAAAATACAGGTAAAGAACGAATCTCAAAAATTGTTCTTCGACTTAAAACTTCTTTTTGTAGAAAGGCAATCACCCCCATGCACCCCCACACTCCCCAAACTTATATATACCAAGAATATTTTGAGTAATGCCATCTTGCACTTCATGTAAGTCTGTTCTTTTGGCCATTGAGTCTCCACATTTCAGGACTCCCTCTAGTGGGTCCCGACATTTCAAATGGTTACTTCTGTACTGCCATGTTTAGTCTCAAAAAAAAAGTTGTTGCTGATATCTGTTAAGGAAATGAAGCACCATTGTTGATCTCTGTAATTTTGGACAGCTGCTTCTGCCATGTTTAGTGTGGAAATGTCTCTGTTAAAGAAAATAAGCCATTAATGATCTCTGGTAGATAAAGTATAGTTGTATAAAATCTTACCATAATGGTAGATGTCCTTCTCTTCACTGTTGCAGTGTTTATTACATTAGGGATCCCCTGCCAATGGTGGCCCAACATCTGCCCAGTATACTAAAGCTTTTAGGTTCCTTTAAGGTACGCTGTACATCACACATATGCTTCTTGCATGGCATAGAGCATAAAGGTGATGTCCAGATGTACCATCATCAGAGTGAATACTGCAACAGTGAAGAGAAGGACATCTGCTGTTATGGTAAGATTTTACACAACTGTTCTATGTCCTTCCATTTCACATTTGCAGTATTCATAACATGAGAGAGAGTGCAAAGGTCAGGAAGAAAAGAGAGAGGAGCGTGGACCAGTAGAGCTCTCTAGGAAGCCATGAAGGATGGCCCTAGCAAAACTAGCTCTAGCTCTGGATATTCCATCCAACTTGTAGTGTTTGGTAAATGTATGCACAGAAATCCAGGCAGCCCACTGAAAAATATAGTTAGTATCCAACCCCCTTGAAAATAGCACCACAATAAGCCACAATTCTAGTAGAATGAGCCTTAACAGAGTAAGGAAGGCTCTTACCATGAAAGGAATAACAAAAAGAAATAGCTTTTGAGATCCAAGAAAAAATAGTTTGCTTGGATACAGCTAATCCCAAGGACCTGGGATGAAAGGAAACAAAGACCTGATCAGATTTCCTAATAGTCTTAGTCTTAGCCAAATAAATTCCCAGTTGTCTATGCACATCCAATGCATGCAGCACCTTCTCACCAGTTGATTGCAGAGAAGGGAAAAAGTGGGCAAATGAACAGACTGATTAAGGGAAAACTCATTCACCACCTTGGGCATAAAAGAAGGATCAGTACGCAAGGACACCCTGTCTTTTATGAAACACCAAAAAAGGAGGACAAGCTATAAAGGCTTAAAGCTCAGACACCCATGTGGCAGAAGTAAGGACTAACAAAAGAACAATCTTCCAAGAGCAACGTTGCAAGGAAGCTGAAGCTGCATTCTCAAATTGAGCCGGACTCAATTTTCCATAACAAAATTAAGATCCCAGGGAGGAGGAATGGCTTCCTTGGAGGCCTAATATGAAGGATGCCTTTTAAGAAATTGTTCAGCCTCAAATCTAGAAGCTAAAGAAGGAGATAAAGGCAGACAAGCAGAGATAGATGATACATGGGCCTTAACAGAAGAATAAGCCAACCCAACACTGAGCAATTCACACAGATAAGAGAGGACCAAAAGAATATCCACAGAAAGTGGATCCAGGTTTTAAGGAAGACACCAAAAAGAAAACCTCTTCCATTTGGATAACTAGGATTTTCTAGTAATGGGTTCCTGGCCTCCTGCAGTATCCTGAGCACATCCACAGAAAATAGGTGTGAATGTGGAATCAAAATCCTATCACTCACAGAGTCAGTTGAAGAGTGGACAGATAGGGATCGATGTCTGATCGCTTGTCCTGTGTGAGTAGGTCCACCCTGTGAGGTAACTTGTGATGACTACCCTTGGCTAAATGCAGAAAAAGAGGGAACCAATGCTGTGTCAGCCAAAAGGGAGTCACCAACAAGATTTTGGCAGCATCCTGTTTTATTTTGAATAGGACTTTTGGAATAAGTTGAAGGGGAGGGAAAGCATAAAGAAACATCCCCTTCCAAGAAAAAGATAGGGCTTCCACCTTCCAAACCAGAGGACCTGTGACTCTAGCACAAAATAGAGAATGTTGTCTGTTCAAAGTGGAGGCAAAAAGATCTATTTGAGGAGTACCCCACTGGTGGACAATGTCCAGAAACACATCCCTGTGAAGTATCCATTCATTGGATTGAGTTAAGGACCTGCTCAGACTGTCTGCCACAAGGTTTTGACCTGAGGGAATGTAAACTGCCTGAAGAGCCACTTGATACTGGACAGCTAGATCCCATATGAGGAAGTGCCAACCAGCAAAGAAGATAAGATCTTGCCTCCTCCCCATTTGTTTGTTTGCATACCATATCACTGTGGTATTGTCTGCATATACTTTGAGAGGTCCTGGAGAGAAAAGATGATGAAAAGCCTGAGGTACCAGTGAGAGCTCTCATCTCTTTGACACTGATGTGCTCTTTATGTTGAAGAGGACACCAGACCCCCTGCACCTTTAGGGAGCCAAAAGCTGCTCCTCATCCCACATCTGAATCATCTGTGATTGCTATGGAAGAGGGGGATGAAAAGGAGCCCTGTGTTTATTGACAACTACTGGATCCACCAGTGAAGTTCCTTCTTGAGACAAAGTAGAACAGGAGATACAAATTTGAAGGGTTGCACATGTTGAAGCCAAACTGACTTCAGAAACCACTGAAACTTTTTCATGTGGAATTTGGCCAGAGGGAGCATAGGGATGGTGGATGCCATGAATCCCAGAGTTCTCAGAAACTCCCCGGCTGTAATAGAAGCTAGAGAAAGAAGAGTTTGAAAGAAGGAAATGAGTGTCAGGGCCTTGGGAGGAGGCAGGGATGCCAGCATAAGCACTGTATGAACCCTACACCCCAGAAAAGCATGGTCCTGAGGAGGAGTCAGAAAAGACATATTGAAGTTGATTGTGAACCCCAGGCTTTTCAGAAGGGAAATGGCAAAATGAAGACTTTGCAACAGGATCTCTGGAGAGGAGGCCTGAAACAGGAGGTCATCCAAGTAAGGAAATACCTGTATCCCCTGAATCCTGCAAAAATCAATCACAGGAGTGAGGCATTTGGTGAATACCCTTGGGGCAGTAGAAACACCAAAGGGCAAAGCAGAGAACTGAAAATTCCAGGAAGCAACACAGAAACAAAAACTTCCTGAAAAGGGGATGGATTGCAATATGGAAATAAGCATCCTTGAGATCCAGAGACACCATATAAGCCTGAAGAAGCAAAAGAGGGAACAAAGTCTGAAGGGACAACATTCAAAAATGGGCACATTCAGGGAAAAGTGTTTAGATGAGAGAGGTCTAGAATTGGTCTGCAAGTACCCTCTTTTCCGGGTACTAGAAACATCCTGGAGTACCCCCCCCCCTTGGGACGCAGGCACCTATTGAATAGTACCATGAGTCAAAAGGTCCCAAAGTACCTCTGAAAATAAAGAGAGTTATTCCTGAGGGGACTGAGGAACACCCATAAAATGGGGAGAGTGATTTCTAAACCATGAAATATCCCTGGCTAATGATGGACAGGACCCAGGAATCTTGAGTAATCTATAGCCAAACAGGAAGAGAGAGAGAAGAGAGAGAGAGAGAGAGAGAGAGAGAGAGAGAGAGAGAGAGAGAGAGAGAGACAGGTGAAGAGAATGAGGAGAGAGAGACAGGTGAAGAGAATGAGGAAAGTGGCTGGGAAGAATTGGATAGTCAGACAGCACCTGGTTTATCTGAAAAGGAGACTTCAGAGGTACTTAAGTCTGAGTAGCCTTAGCAGGAGGAACCCACTTGCCACCCTTTTTATCCTTAGAAGGAGTGCAAGATTGTCTGCAAATAAAGGCTGGCTTATTGGGGTAGTTTCTCTGAAATTTAGGCACAGGAGAAATAAATAAGTTTAAGTTCCTGTAAAGCCTTGCCCTTAAACAAAAGGGACTTAAACACAGCAGCAGAAGCTTCACCAAATAAGTGTTTATTATTGGAGAGGCATCCATCAACTTTGCCTATCATCAGGCAAAGGTTAAAGCGAAAACCAAGAATAACTTCTCATCACTGACACAAAAGCAGCAGCCCTAGAGGAAGCATCTGCTACATCATAACTACACTTGATAAAATGATGAGCCATCTGGGAAGAAGTCTGTAACAGGGAAAGAGTAGAAGTTTTACCCTCTGAGTCTGGAACATCAGAAATAACCTGACAAGCCTGGGATAGGAGATCCAACAAGTACCTAGATGTATGGGTTTGATAATTAACAGACCTAAAAGCCAAGGTAACAGAGGTGTAAACATTCTTGCCTAACCTTTCCATGGTCCTGCTATCTTTATCAGAGGGCAGTAACTTGGGAGAAGGAAGCAATTGAGAGGGCTTGTCAGAAGCTACAGGCACCATCAAGGGGTCAGCAGAATTACACTTTTACAAAAATGTACAGTAGTCAGACACTCTATAGAATTTATCAGGTTTCTTGGGAGCAGGGGGCTGAGAGTCTGGAGTCTTAGAAACATTGGAAAATGCACCCAGCAAGGCAGCCAGAACAGGAGGAACAGCAGAAAATGTATTAGCATCCATGTGCAGCAACTCATAGTATCTTTTATGTACCGCAGAGACCTGAGCACAATCCCATTTAAAGAACTCCATCATCGTGGAGATTGTGTCCCTTCAAAGGGAGTATCAGGACTTGTAGATTCCTCTTCCTCTGATCTGCAGTCCAAAGGACAGGGAATCTGAGAAGAGTAAGAAAGGGATTCCTCATCCAAATCCAACTCCTTCTCAGAGGAATCCTGTTCCCTGGGTTTTTTAGGGGAGTAGAGGACCGGGGGGGGCTGGAACAGACACTCCCTAAGGAGGTTTCAATGCCATCAAACCACTGTAAAAACCCTGACTGAATGCCTGCCATTCACTCTGTGGATCATTAGAAGCAGGAGAAATATGTTTAGTCTTTTGCTATGTCTTCAATGGAACATGTGCCTTATAAAATTTGGAAGGCTCTGACCCAGGACAGCATTCAATGATAGTAGCCCAGACTTCTTCTCTGACTAATATTTGAGGAACTCTTCTAGGCCTCTTGGAGATAATCAGCCATGGTTCACCCTGAACATCTGAAATGGATGTCTGCAATGCCTCCTCAGACATGCTTAAACTCAGCTCCCCAATGGCCTTCAACCTGGTCTTGGCAGAAGAATCCAATGACAAAGCCAGGCAAACCTCTAGGCATTCACTCACCTTGGAAGAGACGATGTAGGAGGCTGAACAGCAAACATTTCTGGCATAGGTTTCTTGGTCATCTTTTACACTGACAGCCGTACCTCAGAGTAGCAAGTACTTTCCATCGTGTCTTTTGCAAGACAATTAAGATGCTAATTTTCAAGATAGAGCACCAAAGAAGATAGTCTACTATGAAGGATTTTAGGTACAAAAACCTGACAAATGGAACAGAACATATGGCCGTGAGAGGCACCTAAGCAAACAAGACAGTGGTTGTGGCAGTCTTTATGGAGAAGCAGTCTCTCACACTGACATTTATCCTTCTTGGTTGACATGAAACCCCACAAGCAACAATAAAGGATATGTAAAAAACCCTAACAGGGCACTTATCTGCAACAGTTCGGTGAACCAACAGAACGGATGTTCAGACTGATAATCAAGCAATAGCGTTTGGACTGGCAGCAAACAAGTTCTGAGGATGGTACATCTGTACATCACCTTTATGCCCTATGCTATGCAAGGAGCATACGTGGCGTACGGCATACCTTAAAGCATCCTAAAGGCTTTGGTATACTGGCCAAATGTCAGGCTGACCTTAACAGGAGACCCCTAATGTAATGAATACTGCAACAGTGAAATGAAAGGACATTTATAGTGATAGTGGTGGGTATTTTGTGTGTGGGGTGGGGGTGAATGTGTGCATATGCTTACAAACATTTTACAGTAGGTCCTGTGATTGTGTGTATGTGTGTATGTACTTACAAACATGCTGCCAGAGGTCCTATGATTGTGTGTGCATGTGTGCATGTATAACCATTTACCATAGATCATGTTATTGTTCTTAGAAAACTGATTACCAAAAACATTTTCCCTCAGTGGTCCTGTGAGGATATCCCCTTACAACTCTTGTCAAGCAAACCTCTACTTTTGAGTAAATCACTGAGGATTACAGTGAATCAGTCAATAAAACCAGCATTAGAAGTTTAGAATTCTTATTGTTCAGAAAATACACATGAAAGTGATTATAATAAACAGGAGCATTATCATATGAGCCATGTTCTATGGGCCTAATCCTTGGTTTCCTTGTTTTGTTGACTGTTGGCAGTATGTATTACTCTTTGGCTGTGAAACACTTGACAGCATGGTCTATAAGTTTAATGTTAATCTTTTAAATATGAATACAAGTTTAATTTAGCCTGTTTTTTGCAAGTGTGAAATGCACTGTATTGGGCTACAACAGTTTGTCCAGTACTTAATGCAGATGAGTAAGACTATGAGCTGATAATGAACTAATTCTTGTAATGCAGGGTTTGGTGGGTCTATCTTCGGCCATCAAATGGAAAGAGCATTGAATAGCATGTCTCATCAAACATGCTGATCACTGAGACGTTCGAGTAAGATCCCATTATGGTAGGGATCAGGAAATTAGCCCTTTCCCCACTCTAGTACGATCTCTGAGTTGTTATATATAATTGGGGTGGAATAGTTTCTCTGAACAGAATATTCGATTTAATACCATTCAGCAATATTTCATTTTGATGGCTAACATAGACCCAGGTTTGAGTCCTTCAGCCTTCTTTTATATTCTGTGTAATTCTGACCAAGTTTCTTCATCACACAGTGCTCCTGGTCTGGCCCTTAAAAGAGACGCATGTCCAGTGGGCTGTTAGCTAATGCATTTCACAACTGACGTTGGAATTTCTGCACCCTTCACATAGCCGCTAATTAGTGCTTCATTATATGCTAAAAACCTAGGCTACAGATCTCATAGTAGAAACATACTGGGGAATTTATAAAGGCTTATCATGATGCTGTATCCTTAATTTTGAAAGTTTCTGCATTACAGTAGACCTGACCCTTAAATAGATCACTCACCTGCAAATGCTTTCCCCTGGTAGTGGCCAGAATATGGAAAATGATCTCTCTGGCAAAGCCACATGTAGATGCAGCAGTCCAGGAGAGTGACTAATGCTAAATAGCCATGTGCTCATTCCTAGAAATAGTGGTGGTTTTGGATTAACTTGGCTCTGTCAAGTTACTGTTTTCACAGAGAGAAAAAAGTATATACAGCCTTTTGACTGCGAACAATTCATCTATATAGGAATGGTTATTTCTCATACCATGAATACAGCTAAGCATAGTGAGATATGTGTGTATGCGCCTGTGTGTGTGTGTGTGTGTGTGTGTGTGTGTGTGTGTGTGTGTGTGTGTGTGTGTGTGTGTGTGTGTGTATGTATGCCTGTGTGGTTGTACTACAGAGGTAGATATAGCAAAGCCAGCTGTGTGTGTGTGTGTGTGTGTGTGTGTGTGTGTGTGTGTGTGTGTGTGTGTGTGTGTGTGTGTGTGTGTGTGTGTGTATGTGTGTGCGTGTGTGTGTGTGTGTGTGCCTGTTTGGTTGTACTACAGAGGTAGGTATAGCAAAGTCAGCTGTGTGAACATATGGACACGTCTGTAGAGCCAGGACTATGGCAGATTGTGTGTATATGTGTGTATGCCTGTGTGGTTGTATTATGGAGCTAAGTATTGCAAAGTTAGCTGTGTGTGTGTGTGTGTGTGTGTGTGTGTGTGTGTGTGTGTGTGTGTGTGTGTGTGTGTGTGTGTGTGTGTGTGTGTTTGTATTGTCTGTGTCTGTGTGAGTATGTTTGTGGGTCTGTGAGCAAATTGTGCCATGATTTTGAATGTGTGTGTGTGTGTGTGTGTGTGTGTGTGTGTGTGTGTGTGTGTGTGTGTGTGTGTGTGTGTGTGTGTGTGTGTGTGCACGTAGGGAAGTACATATTCTGCCTCAATGTGCAGGTTGGTCAGGAGAACACTAGCACTGTCAGGTCTGACAGTACAGTGTTTGATTCAAAAACATACTAATTAGCCACAATAAGGTGTTTCTCTGGGCAGCTTTACTTTGTTTCTGAATCATTCATTTGCTTCATTGCACAACTTGACTAGCCACATTAGCCAATTGGTGTGAGTGGAGAGAATCTGCCTGCAACCTTCCCATAGATTTTTGACAGCCGATAAAAATGGTTTGACTAACCTTCTGTGCCTGTCTTTCTGCTGACTGAATAAGTTACAAATCCTACAAAACAGCAGGTTTTCCTCAATCCTCATAAGAATTGCCTAATGCTGGTCATATGCATCCTCACTTTTTCTTACAGTGTTTTCAGGAAAACTATTCCATTCATCCACCAATTTTTCTGTGAAAAAATCCTTGTGGTTGCTCCGATACATCCTCCATATATATTTTATTATATAGCTTGTTGTCGTCTCATATACACACACAAACATGCACACTCCCACACACACACACACACACACACACACACACGCACACACACACACACACACACACACACACACACACACACACACACATATATATATATATATATATGTAATATATATATTGAAATAGCTCTACATCAGGTTTAATGACAGCTGCAATGCTGTTGTTACAGTTCTCAGTATATGGAATGCCTTTGCTTACATCCCACTCAAATATCATTGTGATACTTGTTGTTTTATACTCTGCTGACATATACACCTCAAACATGTCTAGTCAAATTTCTCGGCTGTCCAGAATTTTGCAGAATGTCCAGAATTTTATCTCAATAAAATGTTTCAAGAAACAAATCAAAATGTCTGCAGTATTTTATAAAAGTACTTGGATGAACATAAGCTCAGTCCTTCTCTACTGTACAAGTTTCATATTCATGCTCATGTAATAAGACCTCTCTCACAACACAGGCTAGTCACACATTGTAAAACTGATATTTTACACATTACATATGTGCACAAACTACACACACACACACACACACACACACACACACACACACACACACACACACACACACACACACACACACACACACGTATAATTGAGTGGCAAATTCCACTGTATCTCAAAGGGTTAAAACTAAGCAGTACTAAAGAACTTTCTTCTTGTAGTCCTGGGTCTGATGCTGATAATATCCACTTCCATACTATATGACTTTAATAAATTCTTTAACAAAAACCATGCTCCTGGTTCATCTAAAAAAACGACTCGGGCTTAGTGGGAATGATATGGTTAATAAAAAAAGTAAACTAAAAGTATCAAATAAAGTAGCAATCAGTCTTTCCAGCATCCCTAATTTTAAAACATGGAATAATATGTAAATAGATAGAACACAGTTATGTTCCACTGTTAGATTGAATGATTTCCTGAGAACACTCTGCACGCAACAGAATGCATGTATTCATTTTCTCACCTTAGAGGAATGTTTGAAACTGTTTGTTTTGTCTGCTTCAGTAGCACTTTTGACATATTCATGTTCAGTGCTCTCCTGTACCTAGGTTTGTACTTCATCATCTGTGTGAGGCTTGCCTTCTTTTTCCTGCTACTAAATTGTTTATATATGCAGACAAATGGGTTTGGACTCCGGACAAACACAGCACATGAAGTATTTACCCCAGATGGCCATTTCTGGAAGAGCTCAGATTATAAATGTAATTGTAACACTGGGCTCCACAGTAGAGAAATGTTAACCTTTGCTCTACAGGATATACTTTAAGATGGCCATGCTACAAGTCACAGAATGACAAAAAGCCAAGCAAATGTTATTGCATAAACACTACAGCTAATAAATTATTCAGCAGGCAAAATCTAGCATGGTAACTTTACAGCAAACTATATAATTACTGAAAGTAGTGTATGGTGCCGAGACATAGTGATGAAGATAGGACTAAAAGTTTGTCCACCTCGCCAACATAAATATGCAAAATACAAGCTTGTCTAATTTAAAAAGAATAAATCCAGTAATTTTAATAATAATCTATAAAAAGGCTATTCAGCAAAACAGGCTTTCATTGTAAAATCAGTTTACTAATATGGAGCCCATCATTTGCAATTAATTAAGTGTGCAGTCCATAACTCAAAGTAGTACTGGTAGCACATTTACGATAGTGTCACAGTAGCACATTGTAACTTGAAATGCTGTTTGAATGCATCAGTTTAGCTTAAGTTAAGCACTGCCTTTTCTGTAACTCGGGTTTTACTTTGAACATTTCATATTGCTTCATCTAATGTTTATGAACTTCATCTCAGAAATCTAGTTGGTTATTTTTTCCCCTATTTTTTAGCTTTCCAGTTTATGCAAACAGTGAGGATGAGACAGATTGCTTTCAAACAGTTCTAAAACAAGAACACTGAACCTTAAAATGCGCCTGGTTTCCAGATTTCCACTGGCAGTCATCATCTTATCACTGTTGTTGTCTTTGGCTTGCCCTCTGACACATCCAAGTTATTCTCTGCCATCATCTGGACAGCACTCTGAGCCAGTGGGAAAAATTCAAATATTTCTACAAGTACAGGGTTTGCCACACACAACTGTCTGTCCTTATACATCATCCTATGAAACATTACAAGAGGAACTCCTGTGCTCTGCATTATTTTTGGAGTGTTAGGACTGCACCCACCCATTGAATATTCCTTCCAGTTTGTGTCTAGCACTTAGTAACACCCTAAAACACCAGTTGTAAGCTTCAATAGTCTAACTAGTGCATGTTTTAACTTCTTAGTATTTTATTAGGTGTATTGATAATTCACCATTTACTTTGGATATCAATATTCTACGCACTATAGCATAGTCAATTTAAAGCAGGTCCAGTGATAATCACCTTGGTAGACATTCCACACCATCACAATACTTCATTACTTTTTCTATTGTTTCTTACAACCTGCTCAGACATAAAGAATAAGTGGTAGATATGCAATGCACATCTCAGACCCCAAGCCCACACAATTTAGAACTTCAGGGGGAAGACAGGGTGGGGACAGTAAGGAGAGCTGTTTGGCCTAAATGCTTACATGCTATTGCACAAGAAAAGTGATCAACATCGAGTTATAAATGTTATGGAGTGTTGTTGTCACACACTGCAGTCCAGAATAAGTGCCCCCAGCAAATTAAAGGAGCAATAAATTCAACTATTTCATTCACTAAAGTATTGCAACGTAATACAACGGGAGAAACCTGCATAAGATTATGGATTCACCAAGATCAGTAGATCACAAGTACAACAGCTGCATAAAAATGGCATTACTAAGACTGTTTCCTTTGTCTTATTTGATGCTTTCAAGACAGAAAAAATCCACACTCTATGGAATTACAAACATTTTCAAACAGTATGTAGTTGTCTTAGATTTTCTACATTTGTTGAAACAGTTAAAGAGAAAAATAAACCATATCAAGAATACAGAAATTAGTAATACAGAAATAGTTACTTGGTAGCTGTTAAATAAATTCGTTAGAGTCAGACTGTAAAAATCATTGAGTTATTCAAACACAATGTCAATTAATAACAAACAATAATGCAGGAGGACTCAGATATCTTAAAGCTCTAATGTACATTAGGAGGCAAAAAACCATACACAAAGTTTGTATAGAATTTTGACTGATTTTATTCACAAAGTACATTTCTTATATACATGTCATTATCAGTTTTGCCCACCTCATTGGTGTGGTCAGTGATAGGGTCTTTACATCATAGTAATTCATAAAAAGTGCTGAATTTGTGTTTTTCAAAAAGTCCTTTTCCCATGAGAATGTTGCAGCCTTGCAAGCAGCTGGTCAGTCACGATGACCTCCTGAGGATGTAGCCAATTCAAGGTTCTCTGATTAGTTCAAATACAATAGATGTATGTCTTCCTTAATGCCTCCCTTTGTCTTTCTTGTTCCCAGCTGCGCACTATCAGAGATAGTGCGCACAAGGCTACTCTCCTGGTGGAGGCAGGAAAGAGGACACACATGCGAACAGATTTATTATTTTCTAACTTTGCAAAATAATCTTTACTTGAAAGACATGAGCCAGACTGTGTTTGCAGGCTGCCAAGGTCAAATTTCTGATTACACTGCAGCTTGTGCTTCAAGCAATAATATGCAGGTTTATTTCTACTATTATTCTAGTAAGACAGAATTAAATGCATTACATAAACTTTGTTCTCTATTATGGATTTAAGTACATTTATTCCTAACTAAAGCACACATTTCTCTATATATTTGATCACACAACTTATATATGTTTGAATGTTTAAATACACATCTTCCTAAGCAGCACACATTGTAAATATATTTTTCTAGGCAGCATGTATGTAAATATATTTTCTAAGCAGCATGTATAGATTTTTCTAACATTCTCCCTCCTCTTAATGCATTTAATGCTATTTGAAACATAAACAGTATTAGTTCATTTCTTAGCCTTTTCCTTTCAAGGACTTTCAGCTAAGTAAGTCATTTGTTTTATATTTCAGATAGACTTTCACTTGGTATCAACAAATTCAATTCTATATCTTGGTACATAGTTTCAGTCACTGATACATCAACTAAGTCTTTAACTAATTTTTTCACACAGGGTATCCCGCAGCAGACACATGCTCCAATTATGAGCAGTACCACACAAATTGCAATCAGAATGTTCATAAGGACCGACCCCCACCCCCCAAACAGATTCTGGAAAAAGTTTGTCAGTGGGTTTGGGCCTGGTTCTGCCATTGCTGACACCTGCTGTATTACCTCCAGGTGATCATTAATTTCATGCTGGTTGTCTGGAATGTACGCACAGCATTCTTCTTTGATAAGCGCGCACGTACCACCTCTCGCCGCTAGGGTGAAGTCGAGAGCCATTCGGTTCTGTAGTACGACTGTTCTCATTGCATTCATCTCATCAGTCACAAGTTCAAGAGCGGAAAAAGTCGCATTGCTCATTACTTCGAGGAGTTTTGACAATTTCCTCAGTTCCCAAATCGATTTGACTGCTCCATAGGTTGGGAATATTCCAGCCCAGGATATAACACTGTCACTCAAGTCCATATGGGTCAACTTTTCTTTGTCCTTCACAGACGAATGATCCTTCCAGCTTGCTTCAATCTTACCCACCGGATTAGTAGGTTTTCTGACTGTATTTTCAGCTTGGTGAGCTACATCTCTTACATTACGTATCTTACCCAGGGGCAATTCTGCAGTATGTCTTATGGCTGGAACCAGATAACCCAAAAAACAACTGCCGGACCAATTCTCAGGTAACCATTTATAGGCTTTTTTCCCACAAACAAAATAACAGTTTTCTACTTTTGTACTGATGCGGGTTAACCCTGAATGAAACATTTTCTTATCTATAACAGAGAATTGTCTATATATTTCAGGAGATTTTTGCACATTTCTCAATGTTGTTTTCATCAAGCTCAAATATGAATCATAATTCGTGCTGCAACTAGTACCTTGGTCTATAGGTTTTATATAACATTTGTAAGACACAGTTATGTTACAGTTACTCCAACCAACCTGGAGTGTATCATTTTTAACAAAACAAACAATTCCTTTCTGAGTAACAGGCAAATGTAATGCCACTTTGTCTTGTGATCTCACAGTGCCTGTGTCAAATAACAGGTTTTCCCAAGTTTCATTTATTCCCAAAGGGACAGCAGACATCAAAAGTCCTCCATATGCTGTGGGTATTGCAGTACAGACCCAGCAATTTGAAACGTTCATAGTCTCTACATAAACTCGTTTTATAGCCAGGTATGTGTTAAAGTTTGGGTGCCAGTCTGTAGCCAGTCCTTCATCACGTTTTATTAATTTTACTTCTGTAGTTATATGCAAGAAAAACCATAACAACAAAAAGGTTACTACAAACATAGTTATTAAGTGTATGATCAGTAGGCCAGTAAACCAATGTCTCTGGGGTTGTTTCACATTTTTATTCATTCTGCCTCTGGCCATCCTGTTCCTGTGGTATGTCCAAACTGAATTTCTTAACAGGTTTGCAATGGGTTAAATGAACCCAAGATGATCTCTCAGCAATTTTCACTGCAGTGGGTGTTGCCAACAGTACCTGGTACGGACCTTCCCACCTTGGACTCGCCCAGTTCTTTCTCTTTATGATTTTCAGCCAAATCCAGGACCCCGGGGTCAGCACGGCTTCTGGTTTTGTTTCTTGTTTATCTGAAAAAGAGTTCAACTGCAAAACAGTCTTATTTGTTAATAACTTTACATATAACTAGCTAATGAGCCATCGGCCTCCAGCTCTGCAGGCATGAGGGCCTTCCATTGTGGCACACAATATGCCCTTCCAAACACTATCTCAAAAGGGGTCAAGCCCTTTACATTTGGAACAGTTCTCATGCTCAGCAGTGCTAAAGGTAGACAGCAAATCCAAGTCTTTTGAGTCTCACTCATTAATTTTCTCAACTTGTTTTTCAAGATTCCATTGTACCTTTCCACCAGTCCTGCTGACTGAGGATGATAAGCACAATGGTTTTTCAAAGAAATCCCAAAAAATCTCCCAAGCTGCTGTATTGTCTGGTTAACAAAATGTGTCCCATTGTCACTATAAATTCTTTCCGGTATGCCAAATCTAGGAATGATTTCTTTCACTAGGGCCTTTGCCACTGTTGCTGCATCCGGATTTCTAGTTGGAAAAGCTTCTACCCATTTTGAAAACATATCTATGATTACTAAACAGTATTTTTTCCCTTCACATTTGTTCAGTTCTATGAAATCCATACAAATAGTATGGAACGGATAGGGTGGTGTTGGAAAGCTCCCTCGCTTTGGTTTAAATGCTCCCTGTGCATGATGTTTGCTACAAATATGACATGTTGCACAAAATTTTTGTGTATAATTCGTGAATCCATATGTTTGGAATGTTTTGTTAACTAACTGTACCATCCCCCCTGTTGAGACATGGCTCTGCCCATGACTCAACAAAGCTGCATATCTAAATAAATTAGATGGCAATATGGGCTTTTTCTCTTTGGAGATGTACAGTCCCTCTTCAAGGATTGCTCCTCGTTTTATCCACTTTTGTTTTTCTGCTTTTGTAGCTAATGTCTGCATTGTTTTTAACATTTCTAAATTTAGAGTCTCAGAAGGTTGTAGTTCTTCATTTAAAAGCACAGTTTCTGGGTCTGAGGCAGCTTGCTTCGCAGCTGCATCAGCCCGAGCATTCCCTTTTGAAATTTTATCTTGTTGTTTTGTATGGGCTGCACATTTACAGATAGCTATTCTAGTGGGTAACTGAATAGAATCTAACAGGTTTAAAATCAATTGTGCATGATTAATCGGCTTGCCAGTAGATGTTATCATTCCCCTGTTTTTCCATTGTTGTGCAAAGACATGCACTGTAGAGAAAGCATACTGACTGTCAGTATATATGTTAACACATTTGCCTTTCGCTAGAGTGCAAGCACGTGTCAAAGCTATCAATTCTGCTGCTTGAGCTGACAGGTTATGTTGCAGGGGTTGTGCTTCTATGATTTCGTCATCAGTCACTACTGCATAGCCCACTAGGTTCTTCCCTGTAGGACCTCGTCTACAGGACCCATCCACAAAAAATGTCACCTCTGCGTCAGCTAAAGGTACATCAGTAAGATCTTGTCTGGGTGTGGTTATTTGTTCCATTTCCTGTAGGCAGCTGTGTGGTATGCCATCCACAGGAATTGGAAGTAATGTCGATGGATTTAATGTTGTACAACGTTCAATTGTCATATGAGGTTGACTCAATAGTATGGTCATGCAAGAAAGATGTCTGGCAGGGGATAAAAATGCTATTTTTTCTTGCAGTAAAATTATCGCAACTGCATGAGGTACTCTCAACGTGAGAGGATGAAACAACACCACTGAGGCTGAAGCTTGCACTGCCATAGCTGCTGCGACTACTGCTTGTACGCAGGGTGGTAATGATTGTGCCACCGGATTTAACTGTGATGAATAGTAAGCTATGGGGCGTTGCTTGCCGCCATGTTGTTGCGTCAGTACTGACGTCATATATCCCCGCCTACAATTTACAGTTTGGAAAAATCTCTTATGGTAATTCGGAAGCCCTAAAACTAATGATGAAACTATCAGTTTTTTTAGTCTGCAAAAGGCTGCCTCTGCTTTCGGAGTCCAGTGTAGTGTTTCTTGTGCTGCCATTGGTGTTTTAAATATTAAATCAGCCAATGGAGCCGTTTTTAAAGCATAATTCGGTATCCAACTTCGACAAAAATTAGTCGTTCCCAAGAAGGACATCATTTCCTTCTTGGTAGTTGGTCTGGGTGCTTGTAAAATAGCTGTTTTTCGATCTTCATCTAATGTTCTGCCTTCTTTGGATATCACATATCCCAGGTATTTAACCTGTTCTTTCCAAAGTTGCAATTTATGTTTATTCACTTTATGGCCTTGCTCAGCTAAGAATTTCAATAATGCTATTGTGTCCTCCCTACACTGTTGCTGGGTAGGGGCTGCAAGCAAGATGTCATCTACATAAAGCAGTACTTGGCTGCCCCCTGGTGGAGAAAACCCTGCCAGGTTGCTAGCCATCTCTTGTGCGAATATCGTTGGACTTTCACTATATTCCTGTGGTAGTCGGGTGTACGTATACCTTTTGCCCTGAAATGTAAATGCAAACCAATGCTGACTGTCAGGGTGGATAGGTATTGAAAAAAATGCATTGCTAATATCTACCACGGTGAAATATTTTTGTTGCGGCTTCAAATCATTTAATAAGGTATGTGGGTCTGGCACCGTAGGTGCTCTTGGTATTACCGCATCATTTACAGCTTGTAAATCTTGTACCATCCGCCATTCCCCGTTTGCTTTTTTTACAGGAAATAGAGGAGTATTACATGGTGAATCTAAAGATTCCACCAGTATCCCTTCCTTGAGTAATGCCATTATGATAGGTTTGATTCCCTGTTCCGCATCCTTGCTCAAAGGATATTGTCTTTTTCTTGGTTTAAAGGCTGATTTTGGTGTGATAACTACTGGCCCTGCTGTACGAATAAGTCCTACATCTGATTTTCCTGTTGACCAAAGAACATTTGGTATTTCACTCAAAGCTTTTTCTTCTTCTTCTATCAAGAACGCCATTCAGCTGTCTTCACTCTGTTGTAAGTGTACAGCTGGGCGTGCTTGCGTTAACCAATTCAGTTTCTTTTTCTGTACTCCTAAATCCGATAATTCTGAGTCAGTTAGCCTCTCCCATCCTGTTACTTTGTCACCCAAGTCTACCCACCTAACATTCTTGTTTTTGGTTAGGCTGACGTGTGGTAGTTTATTGGATTTGTACAATTCCAAAAACTCCTGAGGTAACGAACAACTCACCACACTGTTGCCCTCAGTGTCCCAGTATAGGGTCCGTAATATCAGTCTATTTGCAGGATTCCTGAACAACTTTTGTTCGTATTCTTTATCAGGTCCTGGTGTGCTACAATAATATAGGGTACAATGTAATAAATGTTGCTGGTCAGTATCGAGGGGAGGCACCTTGCTGGTGGCTACATTCATCAGTTCCTTGGTCACTGCCCCTGGACCGGTTGTAACCAGATCCTGGCTGTACCAATAATAAGCCTCCCCCCCCGACCGTACTACAAAAGTATCAGTTTGTCTCTGTGCCTCCATACCGTTCATGGTAGGGACTACTGCTATGCCAAAAAGTTGCATAAGATCTCTTCCTAATAAGTTCATGGGGCATTTGGCAGAAAGTACTATTTTACTTCTTTGGGTCATGCCCGAGACGGGGTCAGTTATTGCTATATCATGGGAAAGTGGTTCCCTGTACAACTGTCCGTTTGCTGCTTTCACTAATATGTAATCAGGTGACTCAGAATGTTCCGGTAACTTTGAAGGATGTATCAAAGTTCGTGATGCTCCTGAATCACACAAAAATTTGATTTCTTTCCCTTCTACCAGAAGTGTAACTTCCGGTTTCGCGTCTGCTAAATAGAGTTCTAAGCTCAGTAATGCCAGATCTAAAACTTCACTTTCCCCAACTTCTACATCCGGTTGCATGTCATTTGTTTCTTCTGAGGTATTTACATCATTCCCCTGCTCATTAGTCTCCCCTGGTGACTGCTGAGCAGCATAACTGTCATATAGTCAATCCTCATCTTCCTTATCCTTTTTTTCCGCAGGTGCCTTGCTCCTGCAATCCCTTGCCAAATGTCCCTTCTTACCGCAATTGAAGCATTCACCTTTTTTCTTTCTGCTCTCATAAATTTCTGAGTTTTTGTCAGAGCGTTTGTTACCCTGAGTATTTTGCTTACCCTTTTTGGCTGCTTGTACTACAAAAACTTCCGCACCGTCTTCAGCTGTGAAGACCTGCGTTTTCTTTTTCTTTTTACTGTTAAAATGTTTTTCGGCATGTCTAGCATACTCTAACAAGGCTTGAAGCCTACTTGTTCGGTGATCTATCATGTGCTTCGTGATGAAGCTATTGATAGGGGCAATACAACCTTTTAAAAATGCATTCTTCAATTGTTGTTCATATGAACTATCATTCTTTTGATTTTCAGGAACAGGCATGCCACTATGGTTATTAAAACATTCTAATAATCTACCATAGTATGCATCCACAGTTTCATTATCTCGTTGTACACACTGGTTAATGCAAGTCCAGTCTGCCCTAGGTTTCCATTTTTCAGTAATGCGGTCTGTAAGACCCTTCAATCTAGTATCTAGTTCTGCGTCACTATGTGGGAGTGGCCTGTGTTGCGCGTCACGGGCATTCCAGGCGCCACAAATTATGTGCCAGTCTGGACCTAAAATTTGTCTAACTACTCTTTCTACCTCTTCCCCATTTAAGTGGTAACTCAATCTCATACCCTGTAAATCCTGTAGAAATTTCTCAAAGTTAATTTTTGGATGGGGAATTCCTTCTGTAGCTTTTTGGATGTCTTCCGGTGTCCATGGTCTATACACTAAGAGAGTTGAGGCCTGGCCCTCCTGTCCTGCCTGCGGGTTTGGTACTTCTATTAATGGACAGATTTCCTCACCCTCATCTAATAAATTTCCGCTTGGTTGAACATCTATAAGTGTTTGACGTGTTCGGGATCTAGTCCCGATAGGTTCTCTTACAAATGGTTGTCTTAATATCCCTGTTGTCTCTGGGTAACGTGGGGGGGGGTCAGCCCGCCCTCCCGCTTCATATTCTGAGTAAGGCATCGGTGGACGTGGTAGGGGAGGGACCGATGCTACTATTATGTTATTATCCTCTTTGTCTAAAAATAATGCCTTTGCATTTTTATTTTTCTGTTCCCTCCGGTTCGCTTCCTCAATCCACCTATGTGCTTGAGGAACACCCAACTGTCGTTGTTTTTTTGCCTGACCTTCTGCATCAGATTTTAACTGTCTCAAAAGTTTTACTAATGACATTTTATCCAATTTACCATCAAAGTCATACTTGTTAACCCATGTTGCAAAATATCTCACATTATCTGCTCTCTGTAATTGCATATATTTTGCATCTTCTGTTAGGGGCGGGTCACGTGACCCTTTAGTGCATTCATTTCCCATGTCTCTGAAAGAGAAAAAAAGAAGAGAGAGAGAGAGAGAGAGAGAGAAAAAACAACAGAACTGTTACGTAACCCTTTTTCTTGTACCACGTGGTATCTTATTCCCCGTATTCACAGTAGTGTCTAGAATGACTGTTTACTTTGTTTTGTTTTATTTCCTGATCTATGACTCAAGATACAATACTTCGACTACCTCTCTCCCTGCTATCACAAACCTTAGCAATAGCACAGTGTAACCTGGTCCCCGATCTAAAACAAAAACAAAGAGAGGAATTCTGCTTACCCGAGCCTCCTGCTTATGTTTGATAGGCTTTTTAGGACCCAGTTTTCCGCTTTTCGGCCACAGATCAGACAAGTGGACAACCTCTTTGGGCACGACAATTCAGTCGGAGGTCTTTCCTTCTTCTGCGCAGACTTCAGTACCACCTATATATTCTGACCTGTAGCTTACCAAGGGAATTCCGGTCCGAAGGACCAAGATGTTAAATAAATTCGTTAGAGTCAGACTGTAAAAATCATTGAGTTATTCAAACACAATGTCAATTAATAACAAACAATAATGCAGGAGGACTCAGATATCTTAAAGCTCTAATGTACATTAGGAGGCAAAAAACCATACACAAAGTTTGTATAGAATTTTGACTGATTTTATTCACAAAGTACATTTCTTATATACATGTCATTATCAGTTTTGCCCACCTCATTGGTGTGGTCAGTGATAGGGTCTTTACATCATAGTAATTCATAAAAAGTGCTGAATTTGTGTTTTTCAAAAAGTCCTTTTCCCATGAGAATGTTGCAGCCTTGCAAGCAGCTGGTCAGTCACGATGACCTCCTGAGGATGTAGCCAATTCAAGGTTCTCTGATTAGTTCAAATACAATAGATGTATGTCTTCCTTAATGCCTCCCTTTGTCTTTCTTGTTCCAGCTGCACTATCAGAGATAGTGCGACAAGGCTACTCTCCTGGTGGAGGCAGGAAAGAGGACACACATGCTAACAGATTTATTATTTTCTAACTTTGCAAAATAATCTTTACTTGAAAGACATGAGCCAGACTGTGTTTGCAGGCTGCCAAGGTCAAATTTCTGATTACACTGCAGCTTGTGCTTCAAGCAATAATATGCAGGTTTATTTCTACTATTATTCTAGTAAGACAGAATTAAATGCATTACATAAACTTTGTTCTCTATTATGGATTTAAGTACATTTATTCCTAACTAAAGCACACATTTCTCTATATATTTGATCACACAACTTATATATGTTTGAATGTTTAAATACACATCTTCCTAAGCAGCACACATTGTAAATATATTTTTCTAGGCAGCATGTATGTAAATATATTTTCTAAGCAGCATGTATAGATTTTTCTAACAGTAGCCCACAACTGATTGTCCCATCTAATTAAATTGACAGCATTGCCTCTTAAATGTCTGAGCTTACTCAGTCAAAAAAAACAAGTGTTTACAATAGAATGCTGAACAATCATTCTTTTATTCATGTCCAAACAACAACTTAGACATTTACACTGTTTTTGCACTACTAAAGTCTTACACTGTGTGCTTTTACAATTAAAAGAGACTAGAATTAGACATGCCACCTTAAATCTTATTACTGTCTGTATAGTGATGCCATCTTTTCAGATGCCCAAACTGGAACTTTGTTAATGAAAACATTAGATTTGGTAGGACAAACCATATCCACTACTAGTGCAAAGGCCTGGAATTCACTCTTTTGACAACATAAAAGCCTCCTCTTGTAAACTTTTAATTTAGTCTGTTGTTTAATATAATAATAACAATAATAATAATAATAATAATAATAATAATAATAATAATAATAATAATAATAATAATAATGAGTCTCAGCTGCAAAATAATTGATTCATGCAACTGTTAGAGGAAACCTAGAGGAAGTATTTGTGTTTATCCATATTTTTTAGGGCACAACTGCCCTAATAGGGCCTGTCCTGAGTAAAGAAGGATGGGCAGTAACCCTTTGTATTATCATTTGCATATGCAGTGCCATTTTATCCTGTTCTGTCTTATTTCCTTAGGAAGCTCAGTTACCTCTGCTGTCTCATTTCTTTGGGAAGGTCACCTGAGATCATTAATTTATTACCATTCCAGAGGGTTTCCTTTTTTCTTATTTGGTGCTTGCAAGACATAGATGTGCTGATCAAATTTTAAGTTATAGTCAGTAATTTTTCCCAGCATTTTTGTATTTTGCATTTGTTCAGTCATAGTGTTATCACAGAGAATATTGTTAAGTCATGATAGTTTGATTATTTGGTCAGGGTAGGGTAAAATACCTTTACTTTAGATTTTATTTGTATTTAAGAGTAGTTAGATGGTTCAAGACAATGTTTGTAAAAGAATGTTGTTGGTCAGCTTGGAGCTGTCTGATTAACGAGGCTACATCTATTGCAGTATTAGTAGATTATTAGATAGCACATTGACATTTGCTGCAGATGACTATAAGTTCTAATCCCACAACAGGTAACTGCATTACTTTTCCTGTACTGATGCTACAGTGCAGCATGGGGGGGAGGGGGGTGCTGCGGTCTTAAGTGTGATATTAAACCAAGGCCACATCTGACTGCATTGCTGGTAGCTGAGGATGTAAAAGATCCTGCAACATTTATCAAATAGAATAGAGGAAGTTCCCTGGTGTCTTGGTTACATTTCATCTAATCATATGCATTCCACCTCAGGTCAATGATCTAACGCAAGCAACAAAGTATAGTAAATAATAATAAGTTAGTGTTGAGTCATCTACATATTGGATTAGATTTTCTGGGTAAGAGTATGGATGCATTTCATTCATAAATGCAGTAAAGAGTAAAATTCCTAACACTGAACCCCCTGGGACACATAGAGATTTATTTATTTATTTAACATCTGTTTACTTGAAAAGTCAAACTTGGAACAAAGCCAATTTTCAGCAGAGGCTCAGGCCATATACCTCTCAACTGTACAGATTTTTGCAGAATGTCCAGAGTTTTGCCTTATATGTTTGGTCCATTTTTCATAAAATTGTGGCTTTCTGGCAAATTAGTGGCAAATCATTAAAGACTGACGTTAGAAAATAATCAGCACCCTGAAGGATTCTCATGAAACAATAATTTTATTCCACTGAAACTAGACCGGTTTCAGCAAACAAGGCTTTCATCAGTAGTATGTTACATACTACTGATGAAAGCCTTGTTTGCTGAAACCGGTCTAGTTTCAGTGGAATAAAATTATTGTTTCATGAGAATCCTTCAGGGTGCTGGCTCTTTTCTCTTTGTTGATCTACCTAACTCACTTGCCGTGCACCCAGCCTAACTTGCTAGCTTTCTTTTTTGTGTTAGAAAATAATGACAGACATTTGAGTTTTAGACTTCATACCTTTCAGAAAATTCATGCTAATGCAAAACCTGTTATTCTATCAACTTTCTAAGTTTGTAAGAGCAATATTTAAAAATTATCCCTATTTGTAGCACTTTTTTGTAGCTTTGTCCAGATTTCTTACTCTAAGAGGTTGAGAGGCATGGCTGATAAACACTCCAGCCACATGTCTTTGAAATGTAGGAGAAACCAGAGCACTCAGAGGAAACTCACATGGATGGAGGGAGGATATGCAGACTCCACACAGAAGGCACCCCAGCCGAGAATCAAACCAGAGAACCTCTTGCTGGGAGGAGACAATGCTACCACTACTCGACTGCACTGTCCAGATTGATAGAGGGGTGAATAGTCTTATGAATAATCTTGAACCACTCAATATTAACATCACCTGGGATTATAGTTTCAAAAGATACATTTGTAGTTATCCAGGATAATATGTCCTCAGAGGCTGACTTGTCTGCACTAGGAAGCATACACAATGTTGCTATACATACCAGTTTCTGTGCACTAACATTAAATGTGGCATCTATGACAACATCATTATTGATGTTTGGTATTTGTGCAAGGTGCAAAGCCAAGACAAAGTTAAAAAAATGGCATATATAATGGCTATACCGCCGTCTGTTTTACCAGCATGTTCATGACAGATTATGTCATAGCCAGGAGGCAGTATTTTTTATCTTTGCTGTGTGATTTAAACCAGGTTTCTGTTATTGTGATAATGTCAGAGATATCCAGTTATGCATTTCTATTATTTTATTCCACATACTATAAGCATTTACTTGACATATTTTCATTCCAACAGGAGTATTTCAATCACCCAAGATAGAATTATGCATGGCAGGTCCTAGGTTCATGTGAATGTCTTCACAATTTAAAAGTAGTTTTTGTTTAGATTTATGCTGGTGTTTAGAGTTCTGCAATAATGTTTGAATATACCTGGTTTGTTTAATTGGAGTTGTTAGATCTGCTCATAGATATTTTAGAAGAAACAGGCCAACAGTTTTACATCTGAATATTTGAGATTTTTGTTATACTTTTAGCTGCTTTTAAATCAAGTGGTCACATGGGAGCATGAGCATAATAGGAACAAGCTTTATTATTTGAGACATGGTGATTGGTCAGTAGAGTTAGGATAATAAAAAAGTAGGTAAGTAAGGGTAGCTGTTGTATTATTTTTTACAAGTAAATTTGTCACTTGTTCGGGTTTGTTTGGCCATCCTGCTAGAATGGATGTTTGTTATTCTGTACTATGATAGTGAGAAGATATAGTATTAAAATGTATTTTGATTTTAAGTCAGCTTATACTTTTATATCACAAACTAGCCTATTACCTTATTGTTAGTTTAGTACTTATTAAGGGAGTATGCTGTTGAGTACATAATAAAGCTGATAGATGGACTTAATTTGAGATCACATGAAGCCAACAGCAGAAGTATGCACTGGAAAGATAATTAGGTGTGTGACTGAAAATTTGTGGGAAATTGTATGAAACTGTAGGAAATGTAAGAATATTGAATACCAGCACTCAATTAGTGGAGAGAGCAATGAAGTATGATAAAGTGACCAAATTAAGAGAACGTTACTGCATTGTAGAAGGGGGTTATAGCTTGGGGAATTACGAAGAAATGAAGTGGGGGAGGTATGAATAGAGAAGTTGATTAATGATGCATGTTGTAATGTATTTGATAAAGATCAAGTGAGATTGCTATTAGATGGTGGAAGCAGGGGTGGAGCTAAGCTAAACAAAGAAACTTGGGTAAGGGGTGGGAGGGATGAGGGTAGGGTAGGTGAGTGAACTAGAGATAAGAATAGCAAGGTGATGGAGAATGGGGCATTCAAGCCAGGTTTCAACCAAAAACAATCTAATGAAAACAGGTCAGCATTGACAATTTCATCATTTAAAAGGCTGTAATGAAGTATATAACTGATGATGTTTATGGTTCCTACACCAGCTAAGGATGTGAGAGATAACTGCTTATTAGAGAAAGACAGTCAAAACTGTTTTAATCTCATAGTACTGATAGTAGCTAATGCAGTTTTCTGTGCTAAGTGCACTACTACAAGCCAAGATAAGTCTGTTAGGGAATGGCTAGTGTCTGCATAGACTCCTCCCATCTGTAAACACAAGGTGAAAAGTCTGCAAATGTTTACAAAATGTAAGGACTATACTGAAAAGAAACACACACAGCTATTTGGGTGTCACATAATTACAAAGATGCAGCAAACCAGGTCAGACTAAATTACACAAATTAGTATTGCTAGACTTTAAACGTAAGCAAACTATGAGATGTCATGTACAAAACAGGGGGAAATGGTTATGGATAAGATACATGTACTACATCCTACAGAAAGATTTGTGTGGCTAAAATAAGAATATCAATACTGAAGACAAGAAGAATAGAAATATTGTTAGCAACTACCAATCGGCCTTGCTGGTAGCTATTGTGCTACCAAATCCAGCTAAAACTTTTAATAGTTAAAGAATGTATTAGGTTGGCTGCATCTTAAGTTATATACTTCATAAAATTGCTGCTGCACCATATTAACCTGAGTTTGTAGTGAGTTATACCTTTTTTACTTTATAAAATGACATTTTTAAGAGTCACCTAACAGTCCATTAAGTACTCAATATCAGCAGCATTATAAAGAAAAAAATTCTGATCTGTAACTTATGGTTTAATTGTCACCAAAGAAATAGTCTAAAGCAGACAGGAACAAGGTCACAAATGCCCAGCCTGGTAACCCTATTGTGTACCATCAAGCAATCCTCCCAGATTCACCTATGTATTTAGACACCCAAGATAAAATTAAGAAATCAATTCAACTTGAACAATCAGAACTGTCTATGAAAACTTTCTGAGCCATCAGGTCTGCACACAACTTGTTATAATCATTTCATTGATTATGGCAAACAGAAACAAATACACAACAAGGCATCCTCCTGTGTCAGAATAACAATTTCCAAATAACCTCAACAAAGAACACAACAGTGTATATTTGTGGTAAAAACAAAAAAATACATTATTCAAGTGCCTTATTTGCTGTTTCCTATGTACTCAGGGATGGATAAGGTTCCTTAATAAAATTATGTGGAATATTAGGTGTCAGATACAGCTACATGATCATAGCCTTGGAAAGTCTTATCTCTTTCTGGTATTTCTACTAGTTTCTAGTTCATCATTTCTTACTTTTGTTTTCCTTTAGTACATTTCTCTTTACTAGTTATTTTATTTATCTTCATTTCTTTTTTTCTTTGATTCCCTTTCTATAGTATACATCTCTGTTAGTGTATTTTTTATTCCTTGCCCCAGCTTGAGAAGTTACTTATTATTTCTCTCCATCTTGGCTTTTGTTGTGTCTCCTTGACTTTGTTACTCTGTTGCATTACTTTGATGGATTCATTGTTGTGTCTCCTTGACTTTGTTACTCTGTTGCATTACTTTGATGGATTCAATGTTGTGTCTCCTTGACTTTGTTACTCTGTTGCATTACTTTGATGGATTCATTGCTGTGTCTCCTTGACTTTGTCACTCTGTTGCATTACTTTGATGGATTCATTGTTGTGTCTCCTTGACTTTGTCACTCTGTTGCATTACTTTGATGGATTCAATGTTGTGTCTCCTTGACTTTGTTACTCTGCTGCATTACTTTGATGGATTCATTGCTGTGTCTCCTTGACTTTGTCACTCTGTTGCATTACTTTGATGGATTCATTGTTGTGTCTCCTTGACTTTGTTACTCTTTTGCATTACTTTGATGGATTCATTGTTGTGTCTCCCTGACTTTGTCACTCTGTTGCATTACTTTGATGGATTCATTGTTGTGTCTCCTTGACTTTGTCACTCTGTTGCATTACTTTGATGGATTCATTGTTGTGTCTCCTTGACTTTGTTACTCTGTTGCATTACTTTGATGGATTCATTGTTGTATCTCCTTGACTTTGTTACTCTGTTGCATTACTTTGATGGATTCATTATGCAGTGAGTGTTCAAACTGTGCTTGCTATTAATTCTCAGCAAGTTTGTATTATAAGCCTTATCTTTACTTGTTTTTAGTAATTTTAGTACAACTTTAGCTCTGTGAAAAGTATATTGAAATTTATAACAATTTGTAAATGCTCTATGCTTCATTTTGATTGTCGCTGTGTATTTCATATGTCTGTATTTCTGTCTGTACCTTACTAATGTCTATGCTGTCAGAGCTTTTCTCTCTGGGCCTCCACTGAAAATGGAGATCTAGTCCCAGTCAGATTTTACTGGTAAAGAAAAGCAAACAAATACATTGTATATTTTGACTCATACTCCTCTCTTAGTGGGTGGCATCTTACTTGTACTCTTGACTGTTGCATGGGTAGTGGGTGGCATCTTACTTGTACTCTTGACTGTTGCATGGGCTGATTCCTCTCACCATACATCATATCCACGTCTGTCCATACATTTGTTCTTCATTTCGTTACTTTAAGCCACTCCCATTAAACTTAATTTCTACAATATAGTTTTTAGTCTCTATGTATTTTCTACCATTCTAATTTTTCTCAATTTTAGTTCTTCATCATCCCATTTTTGCCTCTTATTTTATCTTTTATTTTTTTTTCTGTGTTATTCCCCTGTCATTTTTTTTATTCTCTCTTCGGCCTACCTTTTACTCCCTAGTTTATGGCTGTTTTTGCTTTTTCAGTTCCCATTATTTATGACAGTCTTTTTTGGACTTCACCATGCCGCGGTGGCGCAGCGGTGGCGTTGCTGCCTCACAGCAAGAGGTTCTCCCATTCAATTCTCGGCTTGGGAGTGCCTTCTGTGTGGAGTCTGCATGTCCTCCCCACGGTCGAGTGGGCGTTCGAAAGACATGCGTTGAATGGGCGTGCCTTTGTTGAAGTTTGGGCATTGGGATGGCAACTCAACACCATAAAAACCAACTGCCAATCATTAGCAGACCGAAGTTCCGCTGTGGCGACCCCTAACCGGGAAAAGCCGAAAGATAAACAACAACAACAACCATTTTAATTCTCCCTTATTGCCAGCTCCCACCTTACATCTTTGCAGATGCTTGCATAACTTATGGAAATGAGCTACAGTACATACTCCTGAGAGGCTTTTAGCCCAACAGCCCTTTTCTTCTAATGGAACCCTCAAAAGAATATTATGTCTCTTTCCTTTGGGTGGTAACCATGGCTCTGAATTTTCAACAATGAAAGATGATTGGGACCCATCCTGTCATGGCCCCTTTTAGGGCACTATATTCTAACATGAAGTAAATCCATAATAAATCTGGTATTATCACAGTCATGTTGTATAGTATTTAACTTGCATTCATTATGGACACCTGGATTGATGACATCATTGGTTCCCATCTGGCAGCTGCTATTCCATCTGGCATCTCCATTATTCAAGACCCTAGACAGAGTAAGATTGGGGGTGAACATCTTAGCCGCTATGGCTCTGGGCTGCAGTTACCACTGGTTGCCACTAGGATGACCAAGATTGCTACTAGGATGACCAAGCATTTTGAACATGTCCTTGCTGAATGAAAAAACTGTGGGTTTTTCCGCACATACCATCACCCAGTTGCACAAGGACTTTCCTACAGGAGTTTACCTATCTTATCATTGACTCAATGTTGTGTTATTAGCACCTTGCAATTTCTGTAGACTTCAGTACCTTGGCTGATCATGAACTTGTGGCTGTTATCAAGGAATTTAGTTACATTATGGAAGGTTTTGGGTTTTCACAGATCATGACCTCTGCAGTACATACTTTCGGATAAACACTGAGCTTTAACTTCCTACTAGATGTGAAAGCTTCCGACTTGGTTGTTCATAGGTTCATAGGTTTATAGGTGTGTACTAGGCTAATGGCCCTGGAGCCTTTACAAGCCTAGCCCATAGGATTACCCTGGCATTGTGCCACCCAACATTAGTTCCCAGTACCTCTGTCAAGTAGAGCCACAAGAATGATCCCCGGGATGCATTTTCTATTTCCCATCCACTCATCAAGATTTTTCTTGAACAGGGTCAGTGAGGTGCTCTGCTTGACATGTATGGGAGGTCTATTCCAGAGCATGGGAAGTCTCTGGGTTATGAACCTGTCCCTGCAGCATGTTCTGTTGATTGTGGTAATGAGGTTGAGGTCTCTGAAGCGTGTTGTGTGGAGGGATTGGGATTTCTTTAGATGTAGCATTTCTAACAGAGCTGAGTCAGACATGGCTTTGTAAGTCAAGCAGAGATAGCCTCTAAGTAGATGATATGAGGCAGAGAATAATTGGAGTTTTTTGAGTCTGTCCATATAGGACAACTGTTTAAGGCCTAGGATCATCTTTGTGAGGTACTTTTGCGGCCTCTCCAGTTGTTACAGGTGTCTAGTGAGGTACATGCAAAATGGGGCATTTTACTCGATGACTGGCCTAATGAGGGAAGAGTAGAGGGAGTAATGACCTCTTTCTTACTGGATGCAAAACCCTTAGCAATGAGATGTGCCGCATAGAAGGACTTTCTGACCACAGTGGCAATGTGGTGGTCAAAAGAAAGGTTGCTGTTGACCTGTGTTCCCAGATCTCTTATAATGCTTTCTGTGTTCAGTGGACTACCATCGATGTGGTAATTCATGGGAACCAAGTTTTTCCCAAAGGGGATGATGACACATTTTGTGGCATTGAGCTTAAGGCCATGGTTCTGACACCAGTCGTTGGTCTCAGTGAGGCCTTTCTGCAGGATGTTGACATCACTTGGGGAGTAAATAATAGCTCCCAACTTGCAATCGTCTGTGAACTTTGTCAGCCAGAGTCCCTTCATGTTGGCCTGGACTTCAGAGAAGTAGATACCAAGCAGGAGAGTACCCAGGACCGAACTCTGTGGGACTCCACTCGTGACTGGTCAGCAGTCTGACTTGGAGCCAGTTACTTTCACACTGTGGGGTTCTATCTGTGAGCCAGTTTGCAACCCACCTAGTGATATAGGGGTTGATACCTAGATAAGTGAGTTTTGCTATGATTCCTGAGTGGGAATGGTATCAAAGGCCTTGGCCAGGTCAAGGTAGGCTGTATGAACCACCTTGCCTTCATCCACAGCTCTGGTGACTGACTCAAAGAAGTCGACCAGGTTGAGCAAGCATGCTCTCCCCTTCACAAAACCAAACTGTGTGGGATCCAGAGTTTAGAGATTCCCTATAACCTTGTTTATTAGGACCATGATGATGCGTTCCATAGCTTTGTATATCAGACTCGTCAAGCTAATGGGGCGATAGTTCTCAGGGTCTGTAGTCGCTCATCCTTTGTGGAGAGGGTTGACTGTAACAGTGTGCCATTCAGTAGGGACAAAGCCTGAGGTGAGGCTGTGATTGAACAGGGCACACAGGTGTGGTGCCAGTTCACTCTGTAGTTCATGTAGAACACAGCCAGGGATACCGTCAGGTTCCATAGAAGCTGTATTCTTGGCCCTGGACAGAGCTGTGTTAACCTGCTGTAGAGCCTGGCTTATGATTTGATTATTTTCTTGTCCACTTTGGCCAAAGGTTACTGCACTTTAGTCCTCCGAACAGTGAACTGAGGGAGATGTATTTCTAGTCATATTACCCCTAATATTTTTTCATCTATACTCCTACAGCTTCTTGTTGAGAATGATGCTGGCATTCTCAATGCCCTCAGTTAAGACAATAAGTCCATATAGTCATGCACGCCCATTCTTGCTAAAAGCTTGTGAGACTTGGTTTGACCACGAGTTTCACTCTCTTCTGTGAGAAGGGCAAAGGCTAGAGTATGATTGCTGATGTATTTGTGGAGTTATGAACTTGATCCGGACATACATTATGTAACTTATCAGGTTGAGATCTCCCCTAAGAAGACAGCTGATCAGCCCAGAGAGATCTAAGCAGTGGCTAACTGATCAGCCATGGTTTTCATAGTGGCACGGACATTGTGGGGCCCAGCCTGGTTTACCACTCTTGATCTTTTTTGTGTCACCAACATGAGAGGAGGGCTGCTCAGTTTTTCACTGAGAAGGTTGCTGAAAGAGCTTGTTGCATCATATTTGCCAGCTCAAGCATTGTTTTCAGCCTTCCATGAGTTGCTGGTAGTTCTACAACTGCACTTGGAACCATCTACCATCTACCCTTTTGCATCTCAGGCTCTGTGCTTGTTAATCCTACTTTCCTAGTCACTGAAGGACTTTTTCCTCTTGCTTGTTTTCATAGGTTCTTAAAGCTGTATCTCTTTGACCTGGTATTTGATAGCACAGTCTATCATTTTAAGCTCTCGTGCATGGACCCCAGATCATTTTTTTTACTTCATTTTGCATTAATGTTTTAGCAGCAGTTTTTGGTATTCTCTCTTACTGTAATTTATTTATTAATGTGTTTTGCCTTTATGGATATTCTCTGGAATTTTGTCTATAGTTATTTTTTTATTTATTCTATTTTTTATTGATTTTACTTTGTATGTGGTTCTTTGAGATAAAGCACCTTAAAAGAGATGATGTTTATGAAACTGAACGTGGAAAGATGTGGGGCCTTTCAAATCAAAGTATCCATTTTCTAAACTGCGTTAGTTCAAGATTGTCATAATTATAACAAAATGAACAGAGTAGGACAGACTTATTAATTCTAAGTTACTGACTGCATTTCATCCTGTGGGATTCCCAGGCTGAGTTTGGCAAGTTGCGAGACAATTCTTCCCCAGCATATCCTGGGTCTACACTTGGGCTTCTTTCCAGTGGGTTATGACTAATAAACCTCGTGGAGGAGGCATCCAGGATGACCAAAACCATCACATAATTTGTTAACTGATGCCCATCCATGTGTAGGAGCAGAGGCTGCAGTCTTAAATCCTCAAAAATTGCAGAATGTCTTCACTCTTACAAAAAGTAAGCCCAATTACTCCATGAAAGAAATTAATTTCTGCCACTCTTATGCATGATCTCACCCTTTCAGGCACTACACAAAGCTTGTGATAGTATGTGAGGATGATGGCATTTTTACCAGTAAATTGAAAGCTTTGGCCTACGATTCAGGTCTCACTTTACCTCCATAGCTTTGTCCTACGATTCAGGTTTCACTTTACCTCCATAGCTGGGTGCTGGACTGCAGTACTGCTGCCACAGCAACCATCCATTGATGAACCATCTGATTCCATCTACCTCCTTAATGAACAAGACCCCAAGCAACTTAAAATTATTCACCTGAAGTAGCTGTGCCTCCCTCAGCTACAGAGCTCAGACAACTGTTTTCCCAGAGAAAATCATGGCATCTAATTTAGAGGTGCTGATTTTTACCCCATCCTCTCAGACTTATTTCTGAATTGCTCTAAGTTCACAGTTACTTCATGTTAAGAAGCTAAAATTGACAGCAAAGCTGCCACCCATATCCCAGACTGGATACTCTGTAGACCTTGAGTGTGCCTTGATATGATGATATCCTGTCTGTAAACATCACAACTAGGAGGTGTGAGAAGACATATCACTGGTGGAGTCTTAAACTCACTTTGAACTTAATGCTGAAAATGTGGACACATCTCTCACTCTCTGAATACTGGGACAGAATAGAAAGCAACAGTGACCCTAGAATTCTCTGCAGTTGTGGTACTTCCATCAAAACATTATGGAGTGCATGGTTATATGCATTCTCCATAGAACTACAGTGAGATCAAGTGGCACTCTGTACAGTCCCCAAAACAGTGCTTTTCTCAGCCTGAACTTGAGTGCCAAGAAAGGGAAACCCTACCTCTGAAGCTGTAACAAAGAGCTTATTGCAGCTATTTGTTACAGTTATTACCATATATTCACCCTATAAGTATAGATACACATTCAGTTAAGCATCTGTCATGTCAACAGTGGCTACTTATATGACAGCGATTATAGCACTCACACCTGACTGGCAACCCTGTGGTGCCAATTGCACCCATTAACATTTTTTCCAGGGTACTTGCCCACATTGTCCCACCCTAGCAATGTTATTTATTCTCAAATTCCAGAATGCACTCATACACATCTGTTTAGTAGCTATTGCATATATTCTCCTTTGCAGCACTCTGGCATGTGCTTCCCTTGAGAGTGTGAGGAGTGTGATCTTTCTTAAATGGAACAGACCCTTCTGTCATTACTTTTCAAAATGAAGATCAGTGCTAGAGTCTGCCAATCTAGAGGTCCTGTTCTAGCCTTCTGACTAGCACTAAAAAAAGTGTTAACTAAGATACAACAGTCATGTCCAGCCCTTTCAGCATTTTCAGCTGGTGGATAGCATGGTGGCTTACTGGTAACATATTTACCTTACAGCTCCAGGGTCTGGAGTTCAATTCAGCCTTTCAGTTACTATCTGTAGAGTTCTGCATTTTCTTCCTATGTCTGAGTTGGTTTGCTCAATGAGGTCAGGTTTCTCCCCACCTCCTTAAAACATACTGGTTGTCTGGCTACACTGAATTGTCCATAGTGTGTTATACTTGCTCTTGTCCTTGTTTGCTAGGCCATTGCCAAAAAGAGTCCAACCAGGCTTAGCTTGTTTGCCTGTTTAGCAAATAAATAAAACAAAAAATGTTTCTTCCACTCCCACAACTTTGCCACAGTGGAACTGCATAATTACACCAGTGATCTTATCTACCAAATGGATCCAGCTTGACCATCTAATTCTGTCATTACCTTTTCAGAGGAGGTTACATTCATCAGGGTTGGTCTCTGTAAGTGGTTCCTTCTATCTTTTTGCAGTGTCTCCAGCTGAGGTAAGCTCTTCTTCAGGACAATATCCACATCTCATTCCTGAGTTTCTGGATGACAGCATGAACCTCTTTGTTGTCTGAAAAGCAATTCTGCATGCCCTGGCAAAACTCCACCTACCTCAGGCCTTCACTTTGAAAACAGCTGCTACTCTTCTGGACTATCAGTACCTATCAACCAAATCTAGATATGTCTTCCTCCACTAACATTGAAGGTTTCTTTCTATTCTTAATTTAACCTGACAGCTTACCTCACCACTATGGCCTCAGTTTCTTCTTTAATGACATGTTCTGAACTGCTTTCAGCCATGGCTCCTTCTCATTGCCTTAGCTACTGAGATAGTGAACAGAAGTCATTCAGACTGCACATACCTGACCTCTCAAGATATATATAACAAATACATTGGCTAAGCATTCTCAGGACACCTTCACTATATGAATGAATCTCCTGTGTCTCTATGGTTGCTGTCTTGGCCATCTAACCCAACTTACCACCAAATGTAGATAGGATGATAGTAGATAATTTCTTTTGACCTGAATGGTTAGTCTCAGGAATGATAAAATGACGACAAAGTCTACCACTGACATTTGGTCCGAGGTACTTTGAGACAAAGTAAGTTATAATCATCCTTGTGTTTGAATATGGTGTTTATTATACATCCATAGGTAGCACAGACATCTTAAAACAATTCATTACTTATTTTCAGATCAGGAAAGCTATTCTTCCCAGCCACATCCTTCCAGGTATCCCATTACTCCTCAGGTGTACATTGGTCTCCCATTAAAATTAAAGAATCCTTAAGTGATATGTGTGCTATTGAGCTGTGTACCAAGAGTGTCTAAAAAGGCCTCTTAATTTTTATAGTCTTTGATCAGTGAATGTAAGGTCTCTTATCAGTACATAAATCTGTGCATCCCTTGACTTAAGCAATCCTTCTGAAAATTAGCATATTTTCTCAGAAGCATAACTACTAGAGGAGCATGTTCACCTACATAGTGTAAAACTTCAGTGGTATACTTTTGTAACTGCAAAATCATTCTCTACACATATGGCAGTGGAATGTCTAAAGCTTCTAGTGGTTTATAATCAAATTGCACAACTTGTCTTCTGTTTACATACTCATTTCTAACAAAAAAGAACTGCAGGAAGTTATTTTTTTCTGTCACAATGTAGTTTTCCTCAGTTTAGTTATGACTGACCCCAAAGCATAGGCCACTGGGGCTTTCCAAGATGGCTGCACACTGATCAACAGCTTTACTGTGAAAAAAGAAACTGAAATATAAGAGCCAGGAACTCTGTCACTTTTAATAAATTCAGTTACTGGCTAGTAAGTACACTGCCTGGATGCCAGCAAAGAAGAAACTAAGACAGCTGAAAAAATCAACTACAAAAGTTGAAGACCAAACATCGACTGGGAAGAATCCTGCAGCTGTTCAGCAGAAAGCAGTTCAAGCTCCAGCTTTGGTGCAAGATATGACTTCCCATAACCTAGAGGAAAAAAATAAGTCAAATGCGCTCAGAGATGCTTAAAATAAATTAAACATCGAAGAAGTATATGAACTCAAATAACTAAAGGCTGGAAAAAATGGAAGACGCTTTAAACATATATTTACCTGAGGTGATAAAACTGCAGAAATCAGAGGTTGAAATGAAGAAAAGGTTGGCTGAATATGATAATGCTCAAGAAGAGACATTTCAAAAAATGGTAAAAATAGAGATCAGAGCTCATATGGACAATTTGAGATTTTCTGCTATACCAGAAAAAAACTATAAGTAACAAACTGCATTGATTTTATGAAGGCATAAATAAGTGACTGGATTGATACTCCACAGCAGGAAGTATAAATTGAAAAGGCACACCTTGTATATGCCTCAAACCTAACAATGAGAAAGCAACCAAGACCTGTATTAGTAAAGATGCAAACCTACCAACAGAAAGTTTTGATCCTGACAAAACTGTGGCAAAAGGGCAAAGTATTAAAAGTTGGAGATAGTAGAGTGTTTGCGGAAAATTATTTTCACTATACACTATGCAGAAGAAATACAAATGTATTCCAGCAATCAGGGAATGTCAACAGGCAAGTCTAAGATTCAATCTGCTGTATCAGTCTGTCTGCAGAATATTTTGACCTGGAGGATCAAAGTAACTTTTGATGCAGATCAGGCTAAGGAGGCAATACAAAAGTGTTTTCAACAAAAAAGTAAGCCATTAAGGAGAAGGGAACACTGCTTCTCATTTCTCCAATAGCAAAGCACATGAAGACACCTTGCCAGTGAAACATTTTTCATTGTTCTTAAGGAAAATGCTTGAAAGACAGAGAAAATCACAGGTGTTGACTAGAAGAATCAAAAGTACCTTGGAAATGAACTGGAGTCTGCAGTTGGGAATGGAGATGAATAAGAAGACTGGTGTTTGAATTCTGTACTTTAAAACTAGGTTCTGAAGAAGTCCATGGAATTTAAGGTGGATGAATGTGTTTAACCTTATGCAGCATTTATAAATGTTATATAACATTTACAATAAATCTGAGTTCATTTACTGTTTATCAGAGTTTTGGACATCCTTTGTTCAGCTTTGATTTTATTTAAGTCATTTTGGTATTCAGCTGTCCTTTTTGTCATGGAAAAAGAGAGCCAAGGCTAGACAAAAGCATGTTTCAGTTAATAAGCTATAATATTGAGTTGTTGAGGTGGGAGATGGGATGCAAAAGTACATATATCAGAATAGATTTAGAGCTGATATGTTTCTCTTACTTTTGCATAGGTGAATATCTGGATTAAGACCCTTGGCTTAATCTAATAACAAGTTATAAGTGGAAACAAGTAAATAAGAGAACATTAAATATAATCAAAAGTTCTCCTTTAGCAAAACATGTTTTAGCTTGTCTTTAGAAACTTGTCGATGAGGGCTACGTTTTCTTTTCTCTTAGTTTTCTTTTAGTTTCCTTGGACACAAGCTGATTATAGACCAAAAAAAGAAAGCAAAATCATTGGTTTCTGCAAGGCTAAAATTTAATGTTTTCTGAAAGCATGCAAGTTGTTTTTTCAGATCTCAGAGGGGAATAAAGATAAAAAAGAACAGACACCAATTAGAGTAAGTGGAAGCATGGATAGTGACATGCATCTTAGCACAGACAACCTCAACTGTAGGTTAATTAAGGCCTTTGTTTACAGCTGTCTATCTGGGACAATTGTTACTATTAGGAGGTTTAAACATTTGAAGAAGTAGAAAATTATGTGTGTTTGCCTTAAGGTAACAGGTTATGGGGTGATTTTATTTTTCTTTTGAGTGTTGTGTCATATGTTCCAATGTTGATAATAAGAAAAAACTGTGTAAAGGCTCAACTTGCCAAACAGTGGGTACATATATCACAAAAGCTGGAAATAGACATTTAAAAACTGTCATTTATAATAGGTGGGAATAATGACTTCTTATAATAGCAACACTTTCCCTATTATCTTGGAATGTGAATGGTGTCACAGATATAAACAGAAATGAAAGAATATTTAACTATATTAAGAAATGCTGAGTGCAAATAGTAAAGCTACAGGAAATACATTTGGAAATAACTGAGCATGAGAATTTATTTATTTTATTTATTTATTTCAGTTTGATGACCAGGAAGGTCCACCGGGCCTAAAAAGAGCCTGTTTTCAGTGAAGGCCCGGGGAGAAAAGCTCTAGTAACAATGACAAACATATTAGCATATACATATACAAATCCAAAGGTTCATAGGTTGGTACTAATAGGGCCTATACAAGCCTAACCATAACAATTGCCTGGCTATTTCTTCCCACACTATTTACTTCCCTGGACCCCTGTCTAGCAGGATGACTGACATGATCCCCAGGGGTGAATTTCCTTTCTCCCATCCAATCATCAATGTTCCTTTTAGAGGGCTAAAGAGGCGCTCTGCTTGACATGTATGGGCAGTCTATTCCAGAGTCTGGGGAGTCTCTGGGTCAAGAACCTATCCCTCCAGCATGTTTTGTTTATTGTGATGACAAGATTTAGATCCCTGGAGTGTGTGTCTCTGAGGGATTGGGATTTCTTTAAGTATACCATGTCCAACAGCTCTGGGTTTGAGATGGTCTTGTATGTTAAGCAGAGATCGTCTCTGAGTAGACGATATGCGACAGAGTATAGCTGGAGTTTTTTAAGGTGGTCAGTGTAGGGCATTTGCTTTAGGCCTGTGATTCTTTTAGTGAGGTATTTCTGTGGCCTTTCCAGTTGTTGCAGATGTCTTGAGAGGTACATACCAAACAGGGTGTTGTACTCTATAATGGGTCTAATGACGGATGAGTACAGTGGGACAATGACCTCCTTTTTCCTGGATGAAAAGCCCTTAGTGATGAGGTGTGCCACATAGAAGGATTTCCTGACTGTTGTGGTGATGTGGTTATCGAAGGAGAGACCACTGTCCACTTGTGTCCCTAAGTCTCTTATCAAACCTTCGGTGTTTAGTGTACTGTACTGCCACCTATGTGGTAATTCACGGGTACATGTTTTTTCCCAAAGGGGATAGCTATACATTTCTTGGCATTGAGCTTGAGCCCATGGCTCTGGCACCAAGCATCTGTTTCTGTAAGGCCCTTTTGTAGAGTATCCGCATCATTTGGGGATTCGATAATGGCTCACAGTTTGCAGTCATCTGCGGACTTTGTTAGCCAGAGTCCCTTAGTGTTGGCCTGTACTTCAGAGAAGTAGATGCCAAACAAGAGCAGTCCAGGACTGAACCCTGAGATACTCTACTTGTCACTTGTCTGGAGCTGGATTTGAAGTCGGCTACATTTACAGTGTGGATTCTGTCAGTAAGCCATTTGGCAACCCATCGAGTGAAGTAGGGATTAATGCCCAGCTTAGTAAGTCTATCTATGATTCCAGAGTGGGGGATGGTGTCAAAGGCCTTGGAGAGGTCCAGATAGGCTGTGTGGACCACCTTACCCTCATCCACATCTCTGGAAAGTGATTCGAAGAAGTCAATCATGTTCAGGAGACAAGATCGGCCCTTCACGAACCCAAACTGGGTGGAGTCATACAGCTTTATGCAGCATTCTCCAGTAAAAAAATTCTACAATCTACAATAAAAATAAAATCTAGCACCTGTACAGTCTAAGAGTCATTAACAGTGAATTACAACTGAAATTTTATATTCCACAATAATAGTAGTAAAAATCTAGCAACAAAAGTCTAAGGGTCATTAACAGTGAATAACATTTGTTGATGAGAAATTGTTGGAAATAAACTAACAAAATCTGGAGGTTAAGAAGGAGTAGGAGGGCAAATGATGTGAGTGCAGAGATGATGCACAGCGTTAGAAGGTGGGTTTTGATATAGGAAGGTCTTATGTGGGGAAGGAGCAAGGGCATTCCCACTTTGAAGATAGGTGGGAATGGAGGAGAGATTTAAAGTTAGAGTGGTTATGAGTATTTCTAAGAGAGGGAGAAAGAGAGTTCCATAGTTTAGCTTAGGAGCAGGATAGCAGAGGGTGTCCAGGTGGCTGTAAAGGTTTGTAGATTTTGAGCAGGTTCTGATTTTCTGACCTAAGTGAGTGATTAGGAATATAGGGGTTAAAGAGGTGGGGAGAGAGGGACAGGACACTGGGTTAAATATGAAATTATGGGCAGTGGTGAGTTTAAGGAGGTTCAAATAGTTGGGAATTTGATAAAGAAAGGATTTCAGGATATATATTCAGCAGAATATCAGGGTCAAAGGAAAATAAGAGTACGTATATTAATTTATAGAGGAGCTCCAATACTGATAAAAGAGGAAAAAGATAATAAATGCAGATATTTGGTAGTGAGGACCCACTGGCAAAGGATGAGGATTACGCTGGCATGTATATATATTCCACCTAAAACTGCTATTATGGAGCTTAAAAAATTGGGAGAGAAATAGTCATCTTTCAATTGCTAAAACAAAACTGATAAATGTGTGTCCCAAAGTGGTTTTGTGGAGAGGATGCAAACATTTGACAACATTAATAGAAAAATTATGACCCAGAGGGTAGCAGAATGTATGGGGCAGCCGCGGTGGTGCAGCGGTTAGCGTTGCTACCTCACAGCAAGAGATTTTCCGGTTCGATCCTCAGCTGGGGTGCCTTCTGTGAGGAGTCTGCATGTCCTCCCTGTGGTCACGTGCATTTCCTCCAGGTGCTCCAGTTTCCTCCCTCATCCCAAAGACATGCTGTAGGTGGATTAGACTCTCTAAATTGGCCTTGGACATGAGTGCGTGCATGTGTTTGCCTTCTGTGGAAGGTTGGGTACCGGGCTGGCAACTCAACACCGTAAAACTCTACTGCCAATCATGAGCGGACAGGTGATCCGCTGTGGCGACCCCTAACTGGGAAAAGCCAGAAGAAGAACGGTAGCAGAATGTATGAAAATACAGATGCTGTTGGTGGGTCTCAAAGCAGAGAAAGCATTAGACAGAGTAAACTGAGATTTTATGAGTCGGGCAATGGAAGCATTTGAATTTCCTCATGCAATAATAATGTTAATTAGGAGGCTATATGAGATGGTGAAGGCAAAATTCAAAGTGGGAGGGTTCCTTTCTGGTAAGTTGTACCTGAACTGAGGAACTAAGAGGGGGTATCCCCTTTCTCCTTTGTTATTCACATTATATTTAATACTATTGGCACAGAAAATAAGGGACTCAGAAATTCAAGGATATAATTGGCATGGTATTCACAAAAGTTGGCTGTTTTGCAGATTATGTTATTTTTACACGATAGAACAAGAAAAGGACATCTTGGTATTGTGGAATATTCCAAGACAGTTTTATTTTTTTAGTATATAAAATCAATGATGATAAAACAAAAAATAGCTATAAGCTATGTAATCACACATGAAATGGTTTGGCAATATCAATATTTATGGGGACATGATAAAAATAAAGTATTTAAGT
The DNA here is from genome assembly GCF_019279795.1 of Protopterus annectens. NCBI lineage: Eukaryota > Metazoa > Chordata > Ceratodontiformes > Protopteridae > Protopterus > Protopterus annectens. The sequence goes on from NC_056735.1 coordinate 42,834,252, forward strand.
GCATGAGTTAAAAAGGACATTTTTATGGCAACTAAGGATATGTGGCAAGAGACTAAACAAAAGATAATACAAAAACTGAGAAATTGAAGCTCTTGCCTGTGGATATGGATAGCAAGATACAAGCAGTAAAAATGGTTTTAGTCCCTTTAGTTTTATACACAGGTCAGGCATATTTTTATCAACCAGATGAGAAGTTGTGGATAGTAATTAATAAAGAGATAAAGGATTGCATCTGTGAGGGAAAGAGGCAAAAGTCAAGTGAAAAAAGTTGATGTGTTGATCTTTCCAATAAAACAAGGCGATTTTGGATTAACTAATTTGAAGGGATATTTTTGAGCTGCATAGTTAAGACTCTTATACATAGCATAAGCAGAAAGCAACAATTCAAAGTGGAAAGGAATGATGACGCGCGGGGGGATTCACGAAATAAGAAAAGGGTGGAATTTTCAATGCAGATTATTAAGGAGCATAACAACAGTCATACAGAATATTATATTCATAAAGAAAGTATACTAAGAGCTAAGCCAACACAGAAATGTAGAAAGGAGAGTCTGCCAATAGGGATGACTGCATTTAGGAGTACAGGGAATAGGCAAGGGGGGGGCTGGAATTTACTGGAGAAAGCTGACAAAGGAACCAGGGTCTTGAGAACAATTAATTAGAAAGGGAAAGGTAATAGAATGGGAAGAGGTCAAGAGAGTACTCTATCAGGAGACTGGGTAAGGGGTCTATATCACAAAGTCAAATGTTAAAAAGAGCGTATGCTCTTATGTCTAAATCTAAAAACCGAAACCACAAAGTGTTAAACACATGAACAGTGATTTTTTTCCCAGGGGAAAAAAAATCACTGCTCCCAAAAAAAAATCCGCAGACAAAATAAAGTGGGGGGGCTTCAGCCCCCACACCCCCCCTACTTAAATATACCAACTCCAAGATCACACCACAGTGGAGGAAACAGCAAAGTCCCGGCAATGGCCCAGCGATTTTTTTTCCCTGGGAAAATAATTGCTGTTTCGACCGATCAACTTTCTGTGATTTCGATTTTTAGAGTTCCACGTTCATCTTCATGATATAGACCCTGGATAAGTACATGAGTATAACTAAGGAAATTATTTTTTTTTTAACTATGATACAGGATCTGAATTGCTCAGACATACTAGGGCCTTGTTAAGTTTAATTCTGGTCGATGCCAAAAATCAATTACAAGAAAATGGAAATCAAAGTCTAAACCAACCATACTTGAAGTAGTGAAAATTGTAGTCGAGATAAAAGTTGTAATCGAGATAAAAGAACAGCAAGTGTGATTTTTAGAAAAGTTTAAGAGTAAATTACAAAAAAGTGGAAATTTTAGGAACAAAATGTGCAGGAAAATATTTTGGAGGCAGAATAAGGTTTAACGGAATACAGGAACAGAACAATTTATGTAACGCTGGATTGATTATATTGCATAAAAGATTATATGTGATGTATAATGTTATATGGTTTGATTACTTTTAAACAAATGTATGTTTGCCTATGTCACAAATGATAATTCAAGAAAGGTGTTTTAAAAAAACATCAACTCATAAAACAAATGCTCCAAACGTGTTTTGGGACACACCACTCTATCAATGCAGTTCTTTGTGAGGAGAACGGGACTTGGCATTCTTGTAATGAGCACTTGATTTGTCTGCTATGAACATTGCTCTTATAAACAATTCCCTCATTGTTATTTTGTCTCCTCTGTGACCTGGATGAAGTTGCTAAATCAAATATTTCCCCCAGACTGAAAGAATGTTCCATTTGGATCAGTGATCTACTCTGGTTAACAAATATAAATATAAACAGATCATGCATTAACCTCTGTTACCCTTTTTTAAATGTATTAACAAAAAGGACCGTGTCAAGAACAGACTCTAGTTTACTTTTATTTTTTTGGCAGTTATGTCTTTTTGATATAATTTACTTACCTAGGATTTGTCTTTATTCTTTCAGCAGTGAGAATATATGCAAAGTATTTTACACCAGTGTCAATTTTTGTCAGGATTTGGATATATATCTCTGATTCTGTTCAGTACTGCATGAAAATTTACATTATACTCATCTTTATTGTAATGAAGTACATAAAATATTATCCATAGTGGCTGCAAGATCTTCAAGACCTGCCTTCACATACCTCATCCTTTTTCCTTTGAAACTCCTCTTGTGCCGAATAGAGACCACATGTACATGCAGAAAGTGGTATCTCCCGATATGGTATTGAACGTAGTATGATTGGATAATTCTGTGAACAGCTTAATAGTGAAATAGCCTTAATGGGCACCAAGCATTGGGAAAAAAAAACAGTATCCCCTTACAACTGAGGCATGAAGGTAAAGTATTTTGTTGTCTTTTGACAGCCTTGTTAATGCTCTAATACTTAAATACATATATCCTAAGTTTGATTGTGTTGGGCTTTTCCATAAAAAGCATTTATCCATAATGTTGGCTCAGTGACCCCTAAAATTACACCCGAATGTTCAATTTTTCTAATGTATGTAAAACTAACACAATTTCTCTACATTAATGAACAACTAGCACTGCTTTAGAATAATATGCAAACTGCAGATTAATGATCATCATACTAACCATGCAGCCCCCAAAATAACAGCCACTGATACTGCAACATGTTGCTGGGGATGCTGCATGTAATGTACACAGCACGTAGCCTAGAAACCACGTAGCTTGATGTAGGCAACAATCAGGGCTACAGAGGCACAGTCTGACGAAACCGTAACTGAAAGGTGCACACTCCTACAGCCAGCCTATCCACAAACGCTAATACCAAGACTTCTTAGATTTCTTCTCTAGCTGAAACAATCCACATCCTACAACCTCAGGACACAATTCCTTCTCTTTGTCTTCACCCCACTCATAAAACTGTACTCCGCCAACCTCACCTTCTCACTAATGGCACTTCTAACATGAGAATCACTCCCTGCAAACCTAAGAGACATTACCTCCTTTTCCAGTTTGAGGCATCAGTTCAAGGAAGTTTTACACACAAGAGCTGCTTGTAAATGCTTTTCTTTGTAAAGTATTACTTAACTCCATAACTCCACAACACCCCCTCTGTCCTACCTCCTTAAAATCACCTCATTACTTAACACTTGGACATTCATGCTAGATTAGCCTAGAACTCTCTTGTCTCTCTGTCTTATACCCTCCACCAAACTACCACCCCTGCTTACTCTCTACCACTTCTCCACCCTCAAAGCACCTACTTCCTTCAATTATACTTCACTCACTGATCTACCTGCTTCCTATAATCTGCCTTATCATCCTAGCTCAAACTACTGGCCTACGGTGCTCTTTAACAGAACTGGGCAACCTTCGGATCAGTGTTATTTTCAAAAGATGTAGAAAGTATTTTTTATCCTCTGGACAAAATTTTTAATTCCTAGCTTGTTTGATTCTATTTTTTTTAATTAAAGCACTGCAGATGTTAACTGCCCCCCCCCCCCATCGTGTGCTTACTAACAGCAGTCTCCTTTTGCATGTTGTTTAACTATTTGAAAGTCCTGCTGTTTTTCTATTACTAAACCCTTTCTCCTATAAATTCTGGTCTTTCTAAATCCCACATACTCCTGCTAAAAGTGCCTTTCCTAATTGTTTCTGTAGACTTGCACATCTGTGAAATCAGGGCCAGCCCTTTTCATCATACTATTGGCTATCCAACACTTTTCTGGTTATTCAGTCTTTCCCCCACTTCACAAGACCAGTCATAGCCTAACCTAGCTTTCTTAAGCTACAGGAGCCATTTTTAAAATCCCCTTCGTGTAGCTGCTTGTCTCATCGGTTGGAGTTGCCCATACCTAAGGTTATTTTTCAGAAATCTAAGGCTTTTTTTACAAACACCTCTCAGTGACCATACTGTTTTTGTTATGCTAGCTCCACAACTTATAGAGTGAAAAAAAGCATTTAAACTGAAAAGAAAAACAAGCATTACTAGATACCTGATAAAGAAGTGTAGTGTGCCCCTAAGTCAAAAGCTTAATTCTGTGCAGAATGTGTCATTATTATTTCTTTACCTCCACAATGGTTCTTCATTCCTCCAGACCACTTTAAGGTGGCTGATAGTTTTCTTTGCACTGCATGCACACTGGGAACGCACATTTGCCTGCTCCATTCACTCTTGCTGCACTCAGGCAAACTCCGCTCCCCTACCCTACCCCCAGTCCAACCCATCCCCACATCACTTACATTTATCCTAACCAAACCACACATCCTCAACCTATCACTGTCCTCCACATCACAAGTCACTAACTAATCAGCTCCTCCCACCTCATAATTGTATATTATCATCCCAACCCCTATCTATTCCCTCCCCATCTTCTCAAAGCCCCAACTACATCCTTTTCTCATCTCCTCACTATGCATACCACCAATTCCTCCTCCACTAACTCCCCCTCCTAAAACCCAGTTCTCAAACATGTTTCTCTTACACATACTATCCATATTATTACTACTAACTGCTCTCTCCCTAACAACAACTAACAACCCTCCTAAAATCTATTTAAAATCCCCCACCTACTCTTTATCAAACCCACCTCTAGCCGACCTTTCTCACTTTGACATAGCACCCTACATCTACAACTCCACAAGTATTGAACTATTCCCATATAGATACCTCCACCATGCTTAGCCCTCATTAATACCAGCAAAACAACAACCTAGACCCCACAAATATTCCCACCAAGTACAAGAAAAAAACTAATCTTCATTTATGTGGAGACATACATCCCAACCCTGGCCCTACTCTCACCCAACAAAACACAAGCATCACAAACAATTCCCCCAAACCAACAATAAATCCTACTATCCAACATATCCAAAAGGGCTCTAACATCCTCCTCATAAATATAAACCTCAGAAGTCTCTTAAATAAAATACATGAACTCCACGCCATCCTATCACTAAACCCTCCTGACATTGCCTTACTAACTGAAACCTGTCTTAAACCCCACATAAACACTAATGAAATCATTCCCCCTAGTTACAATATTCTCAGACAAGACAGAAGAATAAAACAAGGTGGAGGAGTAGCAATTCTATATAAAGATACTCATAATTTTGAAAAACTGCAGGTAACATCCCAGATATTGGTAACACAGAACTCTTAGCATCACGTCTTAAAATCAATAACAGCAAACATATCATCTTACTAGCTGTACACATACCACCTAATAACAAACCCTCCACGATAAAAAACTTTCTCTCATTGGCCTCATCCACATTTAGCAAAGAAACTATACTAGTTGGTGATTTCATTACAGATTGGCAACCCTACTTGACAGATATCCCCTCAAATCATATCAACCTACATGGTTTCACCCAGTTGATTCATTCGTCCACTGGAATTGACAAAATCCGCAACAAACAATCCATTCTTGACTGGACCCTGTCTAACAAACCCTCTCTAATCCACCTTCGGGCTGTCTACCTGACAACCTAAGTGACCACCTACTAACCTTCTAAGACATTGTAGCTCACCCACAAAATCAATATCATATAAACAAATACACAATACAAAAACATTTCTCCACTGAAACCTTCAAACAAATACTACTAAGCTGTAACTGGTCCCCATTAAAATACCTCCCACTAGATGCAGCATTCGATTATTTCAATAACATATTTCTTCATGCTCTAAACACACTTGCCCACATAAGACACATAAGAACAAAATCTAACAGCCCATGGCTCTCTAAAGAAACCAAACAGTTACTGAAACAAAGAGACAAACTCTGGTATCAGCATATAACCAACAAATCAAAACCTTCCCTAGACAACTACCACCACCTAAGAAATGTCTGCAAAAAGCAAATCAGAGCTGATAAAAAAAACTGTACTATACAAACATTCAGTCCAAGCATCAAAACAACCCACAAAAATTCTGGACTTCCATCAATCAGCTTATCCATCCAGGCCATAAACCCCCACTCCATCACTGAATATCAAAAACACAGAAGAAAGTGTAGCATCCGACTTTAACTTATTTTTATAAACTCCATCCTCTCATAGGTTCATAGGCTAGTACTAGGCTAACTTCCCTTGCGAGCCATTGTAAGCCTAGCCAATTATCCCTTGTGAGACTCAAACCCTGCACCTTGTGTTTGTAAGGCAAACACCTTAACCATTAGGCCACCCTCCCAACCTCACTCATAAAAAACAAAATAGCCTACAACAAATCACCCTCCCTACTATTACCAATTCACCTACCTCACTGTCTCTTAAACCTGTTCAAACAAGTAGAATAAAGAAATTGCTAAGCCAATTGAAATCCACAACCCTTGCCACTGACAAACTGCTGAATGACTACCTCAAATTAGCATCCATTGTCATCTGCTACCCAGTTTCAATACTGATCAATAGATCTATCACCGAACAGCATGTACGTAAAATCTAGAAAACCTCCTATGTAATCCCACTCCACAAAGGAGGCTCCTCAAAGTGTGTCCACACTCAACTGATGCAACACCTACTATTCAATAAGCTGCTTTCTCAAGCACAACACGGATTTCAACCAGGCCATAGTACCACCATGGCACTCCTCAAATTTACCAATACTGTCAACCAACTAAAAAACAATGGCCAAATGGTTGCCTCAATACTTCTCAACATGTCAAAGGCATTTGACATAGTATCTCATGAACAACACCTACATGAGATTGCATCACTTAACATATCTACAAACACTCTCATTTGATTCCAGAATTACCTATCTGACCACTATCAATCAGTCAAATGGCAAGATGACCTCTCCTCCCCACTTCCCATTACAGTAGGTGTTCCACAAGGCTCAATTCATGGGCCTCTGCTCTTCACAGTTCTGACCAATAACCTACACAAAGCTACTAACCTTGCTTCCATCATGCAATATGCAGATGAATCCACTTTCATCTGCACCGCCCCTACCCTAAAACAACTACAAGATAATACTAAAAAATCTTTTACTGTCATTGAGTCTTTCTTAGAAAAATACCACCAATACACTCATCCTTAATCCCAACAAAACCAAATTAACCCTAACCGATGTCACAAAAGCAAACTCCCTCCACCATGACTTTACAATCACCTCATCCAATCACATTCTAATCAAACCCATCTCAGAAACCAAGCTACTAGGTGTCATTCTAGATAAGTTAAAATTTGACAAACATATATCTCATGCCATCAAAAAGGCCCACATTAGATTAGTTTCCCTTTACAGAATAAAACTTTTCTTAACAAACTCTGCCAGACAAGCTATTGCCAGGACCTACTTACTATCTACTTAAGTCTACGCCTCCCATATATTTACTAACCTCAAAACATCAGACTTAAGCAAACTTGAATCATGCTACCTTATGATAGCCAGATTTGCTGCTAACGTTCCCCACAGAACCAATCATTGTCTTGCTCTGAAACAACTCAGATGGCGAGAGCTGCCCAACCTACTAACCCTAAACAAACTTACCATAGCCCATTCCATAGTTTAACTACCCAACAAATGACCATCCCTACAGGACCTAATACAAACCCACCTCAATAGCAGGACTCTAAAAAAAATTACTTCTCGAAGTTAGAAAATCCAGCAACAGCTTTGGAGACTCACTATATTCTAACTACAATGCAAATAATAAACACAAGTGAACCACAGCAAAACGGCTACTTAAATGCTATTTCCTCAGAAAGAAAATCAGTCCATAATAAAGCAAACTTCTTCTTTATTCCATAAAATTGTAGAACCACGAAATGAGCGCTTTCACGTATCTAAAATACGCTTCATCAGATTTTAATGTACAATGTAGCAGCTCAGTTTATATAGTATCTATATTCATATAATTAAAACAATTAACTTTCTAATTGACACCAGCTGTCTCCATTTGAGCAGCATAGCTGTCTTTTAAAGTTGTAAGAGCACTATGTTTAGTCTGTTTTCTCCGTGGTTTATTTAACAAATATAAAATTAAATATATATGTTGAGCATCAATAATAGTCACTAAAAATGCAAAAAACAAAAATATATGCAAATAAACATCAAAAGTGAACATCAGAAATAAAACGAAAATAAAACAAAGGGAAGGTCTGGGATGAGTGTATGTTAATGAAGCTCAAATCACTTCCATTTTCATCTGACGTTTAACATTTATCCAAGCCATATAGCTCATTGATTACCTCTTCTTTGTGTCTATTACTCCCATGTTAAATGTAGTTGAAATATATATGCTTATTAAATACCATTTCTACCCAATATATAAAATCATGATATATCAATAGATAAAATAGAATATAAATATAAATTCATGTATATGCATACAAAGGTATGCATATACCTATACATTCATGAGTGTGAATAAATGGAACATGGAGTATATAAAGTATATATCCTTCATGTATTCACAAACCTATATGCATATACCTATATATCTACATACTCTGACAAGTAAAGTGCATAGTGCAGATCTTATGAATATGTGTTAATCCCTAGTTGACATATATAGTCAACACATATTGGGCGGTCTATAAATATAATGCAATATGAAAGAAACACATAAATATGTAAACCAAAAAAACATATAAAGTGCTCCATGCAGATCTAATAAAATGTAAATATGTAAACAAGGAAAAATATAAAGTGCTTCGTGCAAATCTTATAGACATATATAGTACATTATGTAACATAATTATCATCTCATGGATACTAAAAAACATATGTATTTTCATATATTAAAAACTACATGTAAATATATATATATACAAATGTGGAAGTAAGAGAATGTATAGCATGGTCCATTGTCATTGTTAACTTAGATAATCATATAGCTCTAAGTGCTAAATACATAATTCATATAGACTGAACCATTACGGTGCTATATCACTACCATGTAATGATATAGAAAAAGAGAAAATATTCATATATAAATGTATGGAATCCATGTGTATATATACCAAATCCATAAATATATATATATAATCATGAAATTATAATATTAAAAACATATCATGTATATACCAACATATAATTATGTCAAAATGTGCAAATTATCAGACGGTGTTTCTTGTATGTCCAACACCATAGTATTTGTTGTAAATATAATATAATTCATTCAATGCCACCATGAATCTTATAAACAAACATATATATGTAAAGTTATTAGCCCTTATCTATAACATAATGGACCTCCTATAAACTATCATATACAACCTACACAGACTAACAAATATAGACCAGTGTATCTTTTATACTGGTCTTATCGTAACATAGGTGCCATGGGAACATACTGGTTTAACCCAGGTGGATAATGTGCTCTCATTCTTAAAATCCAGTATAGTTCCTTCTGTTCCAGGATATTTACCACTTCACCTCCATTCCTATCTCCTTCTATTACTTGTAATATCCTGAACCTAAAACCGTGTGATGTATTCTGCTTTATGTGCTTAGCCAATGCATTGGTTTCGTTACTTTTCTTTATGTCATATATGTGGTTGTATATTCTTTTTCTAAATTCTCTTTTTGTGAGTCCTATGTAGAATGCTGTACAATTTTCACAACTTGCTAAATATATAACGTTGCAAGTATTACAGGAGGCATAGAAGTGGGGTTTGAATTCATACTTCAGAATTGGATGCACAAACTCTTGAACCCTTGTGATAAACTGACACATATTGCATCTATTACATGCAAATGTTCCTTTCCTATCCGGTTCTGGAGATAGATGCATCCCTTTCTTGTGCGTCTTACACAATAACCTTTTCAGGTTTTTGTTGTTTCTGTAGATGAATCTGGGTGTTTCTCCTACTAATTTCATTGTTTTCTCATCTATAGTCAATACTGGCCAATGTTGTTCTATGATTTGTGTAATTCTCTTGTTATCATTAGTATATGTGATCAAGAATTGTATCCTTTCTTGGAAATTAAAGTTGGATCTTTTCTTATTACTATATTCTAACTACGTAACTAAATCAAGGAACTCCACCCCTCAGAACATACTAAACACAGCAAACCTAACGCACTTCAAAAACTGCTAAAGTCCCACCTAAATGACAACTGGTTATGCTCCTGCTCCTAATCAGGCTGAACCCATTTCTTCCCTCCTCATCCTCTCTCTTCCTATTCTCCACTTTCACTATATCCCTATGCTTACTGTATGCCTTACTTACTCCCATCCTCAACCTCTCTCTCCCTCTACTCTCCACTTTCAATATATCTCTATTTGCTTACTGATCCTATGTGATTATCAGTATAAAATTAAGCATAACAATTTACAGTACCAAACTCATACCTGAGTCACTACTCCATTGTATATTAAGCTATTGTATCTCTGAGACACTGCTCCACTGAATGATTTCTTGTTACTAAGTGTAACTGCCAAAATATGTGTTACTAAGTGATCCTGTTAGCTTTATTACTAACTTGAACTGTGATAATATGTGTTACTATGTGATTTATTACTATCATTTTTCCATTTGTTTCACTATTGTTCAGAATACTGACTGTTATGTTGTTATTATGTGGAGCTTTTCTCCCCGGGCCTGTTTTCTGCATTAATATGCCACATAGATCTTAGCATCAACAGCTGTCATTCAACAAGGTGTACAGTCAACAATATGATTGTTAACCTTTAGCACAGATCCTCTTTGCATAATAAATTCTCCGGGAAATAAATTTAGAAGATGGAAACAGTGATTAGGGTCGTATGAGTTGTCGTGTGACTAAATGATGGTTATAAAAGTTATGTCATTTGATTGTTACTTTAGTCTGATGAAGATCTCTATGCAGATCACAAGCATGTATTTATTTTATTAAAATGCATTAGTTAACTTTTGTTATTCCTTGTTCTTTAGTTTCAGCTTTAGTAGACAAGAACAAATTAATCAAGTTCATTTCTGTACATAATTTAAACACCCTCATTGGTGGTACACTTATATTTAAAGTATGAAACTGAAGGAAGTTTTCAGTCACTCTACAGACAAGACGTGTTACAGTAATCCTTTCCATCATGTGTTTTGTCTCCATAATGTTGAAAACATTCTGCACTTTCCTTTAATAGCGTATATAGGAAGTATATATGAAGAAAACCCCTTGGTATTATATTAATTTTATTTAGGTTAAAACAAAGGTGACATTTTATAAAATAATGCATTGTTACAAAGATGTGGTCTTGTGCCTTCAGCTTGTAGCCTTTTGCTGCTGAAACAATTGAACCATTTACATCCCTTTATCTATGTTTTGCACAGAATGAGTCAGCTTTCTTTCCTGCACAGCAGTTCTCCTTACTTTTGTAAAATGATTATATTTATGACATTTTTTGCATTGTCATCCTCTTGCAACACAACTATCGGGTATTTTGTATTCCTTTACATATCTACCTACAGTCAATGCATATATGTTCTTCTTTCTTTGACTGATTTGCCTTGCTTTCTCTGCAAAGTACTGTATAAGCTCAGCTTCTTTTTTACTATTTGAATGCTATTTATACATGCAATAAATGAATGTTTGCTCAAAGCTACAGTGAGTTTGTCCTTCTGCCATTGGTCTGCTGTTTTCCAAAAACCTGCTGTAAGACTACAAAAGATAAGTGCTCATTTTCAACTGTTTTCTGCACTTCTGATTAACCAAAACAATTTTTGCTGCATATCTGTTTATACTGTGCAACTGTTTTTTTAGGCTTAATGAATTGAATCCTTACATCTTTTCTGATCTTTGTCTCCTTTTTGTTTTCTCTGCTTATTCTGCTAATTTTACTTGTTGCTGCACTTCAAAAAAGGGTCTATATTACATGATCAAAGAGTCAGTTCATCGAACAGCATTTTACAGCAAAAATGCCGTTCAACGAACTGTTATAGTGAGATTGCGGTACAGTAAAGATCAGAATAATTACACTTTCCTCACTATAGTGTGATCTTGGAGTTGGTATATATAATTAGCAGGGGGTGTGGGGGGTGCAACCCCCCCCCACAATAATGAGTTCAAGGTCTGGCATTTTCGACCTTTAGGGTGTTTGAAATTTAAACTATTCAGTGTTCTAATATAAACCCCTTGAAAAACACTGGCACAGAGCTGAATTTAGTACTTTTTGTGACTCTTGGAGCTTGTAGTACAGTTAATCTTTTGTCTAGAGAGGCCAAGCTGTTGCTTTATGGGGGGGGTTCAGTTTAGTCTGATCTGGCTAGCGTTACTGCTACAGGGCTCTGTTTAAGGTGTTTTTGATAGGATAATTTGAACTTTAGCTGGTTCCTGTTTCTCTGCCTTAACCAGACAGTGTTTAAACCAGTTTGTGCTTGTTTACTTAAAGCTGCAATGAGTTAGGCCTTCTGTCCTTGTTTTGCTGTTTTCCAAAAACTTGCTGTGAGAGCACAAAAAATAAGTGCTTATTTTCAACTGCTTTCTACACTTCTGATTAACTAAAACAATATTTGTTGCATATCTGTTTCAATTTTGCAACTGTTTTTAGGCTTAGTGAATTGAATCCTTACCTCTGTTCTGATTTTGTGTAAAGCTTGGTGGCTTTTGAGTTGCCTGCCTCTACTTTAAATTTGATATTGGACACTCCTCCTAGTCCCATTGCATCAACTTATTCTACTGTGTCCAGTGAGATCAGTTGTGAAGGCCCACCCATTGCATCAGCTCATTCTGCTGAGTGCAGTGTGATCAATTGTGAAGGCCCATCCCTTTAGCTTTTTAACTTTGAATTATCTTCTGTCTTCTCACTTTCTCTTAAAAAAAAAAATATATATATATATATATATATATATATATATATAATTTTTTTTTTTTTTTGCCTCTTCCTGCTTCATTTTGCTACTTGTGCTTAGGTGTTCAACTGCATTTAGTTTGCTGGATTTGTTACTGCTTGTCAGTAGCCTGACTAAACTGATGACATTATTTTACTAAATTGTTGCTTTATTTGAATTTTTTTACTGTTGTGATTGTGAGCTAATTAATTACATTTGCACTGTTTTAAAGCAATTTATTGATCAACATCTTTTCATTACTGTTTAACTGTTGTTCATTGCTATTTACTCAATTAATTACTGTTTAACTGCATTTTACTGCATTTCATTATGGTTTGACTGTATTTTTCCATACTGTGAGTTCTGTTTTTGTCTGTAAGTGGTCAATCTGTGCTTTTTGTGTATTTTACTGTGTTCTTACCCATAAATTGCATAGCATAGTCTGCATCCAGAGCTGTTTGTTTTTGTCTTCTGTGTTTCTGGCAGCCATCTTGTGTTTCCCTGCTGTGTTTCTGGCAGCCATCTTGTGTTAGTAGGGGTCTATCTCCTCTGTTAGTGAGAGTAGCAGGGCTGCCTGGATCTTGTCTGGCACAAGCTAGTAAAGAAAGAAGGAACTAGCAGGATGGGCTAGCGTTCGGTGTCACTAGAATCTTCTATTTTGTTGTGGTATTTAAACCCCATGTTTGAGCTGGTTTGGGCTTCTTTGCACATCACGCACTGCAGCTGCCCTGTGTTTAACCCATTGTGAGTTATGCCAGATACAAATTTTGCCTTACTAGCACTTGTGTGATCACCTAGTAGTGCTCCTCTTAGACCTTCCATCCTTTACCCCCTTAGCTCTCACTGGTCTCTCTCCCTTAGAGTCTGACAAATATGGATGGACAATCTCCTATGGTTTCTTCTGCCAGTCTGGTTGATATGGGCATCCTGACACAGTGTAGTAACTGTCTCATTTACACAGGCAACCCTCTACTACCACCTAGGGACACAATTTGTGAGAGATACAATTACATTAAGAACTTAGAGTCTGTGCTCTCTCCCTAACAAGCCAGTATATCTGGCATGGGGAAGATTGTCAACACAATCACTACACTTCAAGCACCACCCACAGCTACACAACACACACTCACATATGAGGAGGTTCTTAACAAAAATATACCCAAACAAAGGAGACCTCCGAAGCAAAAACACATGCGAACTTCACAACTCTCCATATTACATACCACACATAATCTACACCTGTGTCTCACAGCCACTAAGGTCTAAACATAAATCCAACATATTAGTCATAGGAGACTCCATTGAGAGACACACAGATGTGCCCCTCACCAATATGGATAAGAACAAAGTCATGGTTAGTTGTTTGTCAGGTGCCAGAGTCTGTCATATCACCCATGCACTCAAATCTCTCAACAACAGGTACTGTTATGACTCTGTCGTAGTCCATGTTGATGTGAATGACTTGAGACATAACTCCCTGGACTATATAAAGAGAGACATGATCAAGCTGAATATGTGTCCCAGGCAGGTATGTCCCTAGCCTTAAGCAGCATTCTACCATCACCCAGAATGATCCTTCAATACAAAGAGACATTGATTGACTTTAACAGTTGGCTTAGTTTCTGGTGTCATTCCAAGGGGATCCAGTACCTGACAGCCTGAGAAGACATGATCGACAGACCACAATGCTTTGCCAGAGATAGCCTGCATCTGTCTCCCTTGGGCTTCAGGCTTCTGGCAAAGCCTCTTGTCTCCCCATAGTTCTTTTTTTAAGCAATGCCATGATGTCAAAACAACCAACATGAAAGTTTCATCAAAATGCAAATTAAAGGTCATGTTGCTAAACTCTAGGAGTCTAAACTTGAAACTGCAGTCATTGCAAGCATTCTTAATCGAGGAAGATGCTGATGTGTGCAGTCACAGAATCCCACTTCAAAGCTGCAAAGAGCACCCCAGCCATAGTGAGTTACTCATCCTATCATACATACAGACCCCAAATTGTGGGCAGCAAAGCAAAAGGAGGTGGAGTTGCAATATATATATTAAAGATATACACAGCTCCAGGCTGGTCAAACAGTATGACACACAGGAGACACTCCAAGTGCAATTAACCATTGACAAGACTTCCTATTCAAATCATACCTAGCTGCAGGCCCCCAACTTTGACTCAAGATGCCCACTCCACCTATATGACATCTTCGAATCTATCAAGATTCAACCCTTTACCCTGATCCTGGGTGACTTTAACTATCCAATCATAGATCGGAAGAACTACTCATGCCAAAACACAAATGCCCAAAGATTCCTTGATTTCCTCAGCATTTACAAGAGGTAATAATATCTTGGACTTGGTATTACCCAACATGAGTAACCACTGCAGCAACTCTACAGTGTCATCCTGCCTGGTAAGATCCGAGCACAAACCGGTCACATTCGAAGTCATCATCTCCCTCGACCCCCCCCCCCCCCCAACTAGGGTCAAACAAAAAAAGCTTCTCAAAAGCTGATTACAACCTCCTGAGGGAAAGTATAAACAGCTTCACAGCCCCCTCCCCCTTCATAGGAACTGCCACGTATGTCCAAACCTACACCAAAGTACTCCACCAGAATTTATATAGCTACATGGAATCAGGAATACCAGATAAGACAAAATTATCCTCCTCAAGGAAAATTAAACCTGTCTGGTGGACATCTGCAATAAATAAACTCTATAATAAAAGAAAAAAATTGCTGTCCAGGACCAAGAAGGAGCAGGTGCCTAATTGGAAGCAATCTCTCCTTAGCCTGAACATGCAAATAAGAGCACTAGTGAAATCCTACAAAGCAAATTTCGAGTCCAAACTGGCCACAGTGTACTGTACTAAAGACAAGCATAAGGCCTTCATCACATATGTCCCCAGTCTCAAAGGAAGCACTCAGATCTGCTCAGAACTGGTGGTCAAGGACACCACATACACATAGATATAGCCAACC
Source organism: Protopterus annectens (assembly GCF_019279795.1). Lineage (NCBI taxonomy): Eukaryota > Metazoa > Chordata > Ceratodontiformes > Protopteridae > Protopterus > Protopterus annectens. The sequence goes on from NC_056735.1 coordinate 42,849,963, forward strand.
TGCTGGCAGACAGGTTCAGTGAAAACTTCACCCCTCTGTACCCCCTATCAGTAAATCAGGGCATCCCCAGCTCCTGCCCCTCTCCCCTTATCTCTAGGGAGCAAGTCAGCACTGCCCTCTCAAAGGTAAAAAATACAGCCTCCGTGGGACCTGATAACATCCCAGGCTGCATCCTACATGAACTTAGGCAGGACCTTGCAGCACCATTAGGCATCTTATTCAACCAAAGCCTGAGTACCAGCTTCATCCCAGCCAGGTGGAGGACAGCCACTGTCATACCTTTGCACAAAGGTGGAGCATCCAGTGATCCAGGAGCTCATCTGCAAGGCCATGGAATGGATTACCGTGGACCTCATTAACAAGGACATTGGCAACCTCCAAATATTCAATCCCACACAGTCTTGCTTCATCAAGGGGAGTTCATGCCTGTTAAATTTGGTCGACTTCTTTGAAACAGTCACCAAAGCCATGGATGAGGGGAAGATGGTGCACACTGCCTACCTTGACCTGGCAAATCCTTTGATATTATTCCCCACTCAGGTATCATAGATAAACTCTCTCAACCAGGCATCAATCCATATGTTAACAGATGGGTAGCAAACTGGCTCACTGATAGAACTCACCTAGTCAATATAGGGGAAGCCACCTCAAGCAGTAGACCCGTAACAACTGTTGTACCCCAGGAATTGGTTTGGGGCCTCTGTTGCTTGGGATATACTTTTCTGAGGTGCAGGCCAAAACCAGTGGGCTATGGCTGACTGAGTTTGCACATGACTACAAGCTGGGCACTGTCATCAATTCCCCTAGTGATGTGGACATCCTCCAAGAGGGTCTCACCCAAACAAATGACTGGTGGCAGAAACATGGCCTCAAACTGAATGCCAACAAAAATGCATCATCATCACCTTTGAGGAGAGTGACATACCCACAAATTATCACATTAATAACAAGATCTTAAGCATGTAATCAGTTGTGAGGGAGTTAGGCACCCAGGTTGATAGCAATCTGACTTTTGACCATCATATTGCCTCAGTTGTATGAAAAGCTTTCTAGATGGCCCATCTCATTAGTAAGGGTATCTCATCGAGGGACAAGGAGGTCATAACATCTCTGTATTCTTCCCTTATAAGACCCATTATTGAGTACAGTTCCCCTTCCAGCATGTACCTCACAAAGCACATGCAGCAGTTGGAGAGACCACAGAGTTTCCTCACCAGGAGAATCCAGGGCCTCAAACATATATCCTACACAGATAAGCTAAAAGCCCTGTCCGTCTACTCAGTCTCATACAGACTCCCCAGAGGAGACTTCTGTCTGGCATACAAAGCAATCTCAGACCCTGCCTTGATGGGACTGCTGCATATCCGCAAGTCAAGCTCCACTTGAGTAACCTGCATACATGAACTCAACATGGTCTGTGACATCAATAGGACTTGTTGGTGGGACAGATCTGTGTCCCAGAGACTCCCCCTTCTGTGGAACAGACTCCCTCTCCACATCAAGCAGAGTACCTCATTAACCCCTTTTAAGCACAACCTGGTTAACTGGATGGGGAACAGAAAATACACCCCTGGGATTCCACCTGTGTTCCTGCTGGACAGGAGCATCGGGTGCTCACTTGTCTGAACATGGGCTAAATTCTTGACTAGGCTTGTAAGGGCCTCAGGGCCAATAGCCTAGTAACGTCCTATGATCCTATGAGCCTATGAATATTGACTTTAAATGCTCCTAGACTGTTTCATAACAGTGTGCAGTATCCACTGCCTCTGCAGGAGTTAAATATGAACTAGTATTCAGTAAAGCAACTTTTAACCTTTATGGGTGTTTTCCCTTCAAACACAATGTGATCTCCCATCACGTCTTCATCTCTCACTGTCATTATCTAGCAGCTTCATTTCAGTTATAAGTGGTCTCAACAGCGCTTTTTCCTGCTATATTTTTGTATTTTTGAAGAAATTTGTATCTTGCAAATAAAGTTCTCGCTTTTATCATAAGCTATTACTGAAACTTGGAAAAACAAGGGGAAAGTAAACTTCTGCAGCCAATGAGTGTTATGCCCAGTGTACTGAAAATATATTTTTGGTTGTCACCAGTCCAAGGCTAAAGTATTAACACCTTTCTGTTTCAGTTTTGGAATACACTGGTCCAACAAACATAACTTTCATCTGCTGTTTGATCTTGTACATGCATTTCACAAACTGACCAAGTCCAAGTTAAGGACAGTAACGGCACTTAGCAAACCCAAGAATTCTGATGACTTGCAGCCTTATTTTACTGATATGCACTCTAATTCTTTATCATCTCTGACCATATTTGCAATGCCATGTAATGTTCTCATACTTTTTTATGGGGGTTCAAAAGTTCCAATCTGAGTAACTTCAAGTAAATAGTGTCTACTGCTACTGCCTGTGTGCTACTTACTTGAATCTCAGTTGATTGTAGTCAATTGCTTACATAACCAACAGCCTGAAGTGTCAGTTGCACTTTTGTGCAGGTGTGACTATTAGGTTTTCAGAATGCTATACAAAAATCAGAAAAGGGTGTGGTTGCTGTATTGAAGTGGAATATGGCAAAATCAGACTTTTAATTGTATATTGCCAAAATGGACTTTTAATTGTATACATCAAGAATGGACTTTCTTACTGTATTTTAAATGTACATGGCAAAAATAGACTTTTGACATTAATGCCACATAAATCAGTAGATACTGCATGGATATTATGAAGTCAGGTGATATAACTGTGGAGTTCTACATATGGGTGTGTATGAAGGACTTGTGAAGACTTTGTTGCCAAGGTGATATTAAATGTATTGTGCTTTATATCAGGTCAGTTAAGAGAAAGACAAAACAAACATGTGAAATTAATCTGTAGTTACTGTGAAAGTGTGGTTAATGGGAACACGGAACAGAGGATTGTAATGAACACATTTTTTTCACTTTTTTTATGGTTATTGTCATTATTTTGAGGTCAGAGTATGTGATGACTATGACAGACAAAAGCAGGTGTTTAAAGGTTACTGTCTGGTCAACATGAGTGCTTAAATCTGGCTGTGTAATCAACATTTATGTGGGTGTGTATACTGTGGCAATTACAAACTCCAGTTGTGAGCCACAGTTCTAAGTAAGCCATCCGGTAAGCAGTGCTCCTTGATCTGAATTACTGTGGGTAGTTTTTTAAGCCTTGTGTGCTGACTATGTTTTTTTGGAAATGCTTGAAGACCCCTCACGATACTCTCCAAGATGTTGTTGCTATGTTCCTGCTCAGCTTGAATGACCCTTAGAAGCTCAGGTAGGAAAACTTCTTGGTTGGAAAGTAGTGTTCTTATTCTCCTGGGCCAGGCTTCCACAAAGTTTTGTGCATGAGGCACATCAAATAACACACTGTGAGGCATGTTCCAAAAGTCAGATGGAAACAGGGGAGGGAGCCTTTGAGTTTCCGACATTCAAGTCCCACACTTCTTAGGTCTTTCCAGGACATAGCTGCACAATTTCCATCACAGTGCTCTAAAGGCACTACCCAGGAACTTCTCCTTCAGCTGATCAAATGCTGGTGCAGCTTCCTGTGGTGCCAGGAAAGCTAGTGCCATCAGGTGCTTTATAAACTGATGCAAGTTTGCCTTTTGACTGTATTCTCTAGCCAAATCCCGAGCATGTACCTGATTGTCACTCATCTAGTCAGGGCACAATAGACTAGACTTTGTGGGTCCTGTTCAAGCAGCTTTATTGTATACAAACACATCAAGATTGAGGCTTAATACTTTAACTTCGATAAACTTATAAACAAACTATCGCATTCGTACATGTTCAAGCTCTGGCTGCACTCTCAAAATGGCACAGAGTATAGCACATGCTCACTATTTATATATGCACGTTCGCTCCTTGATATGCTTCTTAAAGACACAGCACACACAATCTATTCTACATACTCCTTCTTTGAGAAATACGTCATGCAACGCTGAAAATAGTAATTGACATGCAATCAATATAAATTCTTCTTGGTCATGCAATTATACAGAACTAAATATACATATATATAGTTAAGTCCAGGTCACTGTGCATTTCACACTAGGTCTGGAAATACAACCAAATTGTGTGACATAGAAATTAGAATCAGATTTAGCACCTGGGACTGTCTCTGCAGAATCTTCAACTTTCAGGTCAACAGGATCATCATCAGTGGAAGTAGAAGTTAAGACATGTTCTGCAACAGGAACATCATCTGGGTTGCTCTGAAATCTAGAGTCTGTATCACAGGAACAATGCTGCAATATGAATTCTGATACAGGAAGAAGATGTCTGCAATTTCTCCTGTACTCCGCATCCTCACATTCTACGAAGTAGGATTTTAGCTCGGTACATATATCTGTAACTTGACCAATCCTGTCGAAACCTTTCGCTGTTTGTATTCTCACTGTCTCTCCTTCTTTCAATGGATGAAGAAATCTGCTCAGTTTATCATAGCTGGACTTCTGGAAAGAACGCTTTCTAAACAGTTGAGCTCTAATTGTCTTGTTCTTAACTTTAGGCCTCAACAAAATAGAACTAGTAGGCAACTATAACTAATGTTGTGCTGGTTTACCTAGATAGAAATCTCTGAGCAGGCAAGCCAAGTATATTGTCACAGAGTATCTTACTAAGATTAAGTAAATTCAAATAGGCGTTGGTATTGTCATATTTTGACCTTTCAAGTACTTGCTTTGCACTCTGCATTGCACGTTCAGCTAGACTATTTGACTGTGGATATTCTGGACTGCTAGTAACATGTACAAAGTCCCATTCCCTTGCAAATTTCTAAAACATCTGACAAGTAAATTGAGTACCATTGTCAGAAATAACTTTGTATGAACTACCATGGACTGAGAAATGATGCTTCAACTTAGTAATAACAGCAGCGGATGTTAGGTTAGGTAGTAAATCGATCTCAAACCAGTTTGAGTAAGAGTGTACCAACACCAAGTAATGCTGGTTGTTCCACTCAAATATGTCAGTGGCTACTGTTGACCAAGGTAGTTCAGGAACTTGATTTAGCTGAAGCGGCTCTCTTTGCAGATGTGGTTTAGTACTATTACACACTGAACAAGATGAAAATACTTTATGAATGTTTTTTGCTAGAGAAGGCCAAAATACTAGTCTTCTCACCCTTCTTTTGGTGGGTTTGGAACCTGGGTGACCATGATGCAAAATCTGGATATATTCATGCTGTAAGGAAGTAGGAACAACAATTTTAGGACCTTTGAAAATGATGCCATCTTCCATCAACATCTCATTTCTGTAAGGAAATTAGTTTGCACTTCAGGTGGTACACTAGATTGCTTTGACAGTCATCCAACATTAATGTAGTGGTTAAGTTTTTGCAAAATTGGATCAGTCTTTGTATGATCTCTCAGCTCATCAAGTCTCATGGTAGAAAAATTACGTACTTCCATAATGTCAAAGTCGAAATTCTCTTCATGAAGCTGTTCCATGGTATTTCTGGGCGATCTGGATAAGGTATCAGCCAGATAAAAAATGTGCCTTTTGCATAGACCATTTTGAAGTTGTACTTTCATAATTTGAGCATCATTCTTTGTAATCTTGCTGGAGCGGAATGCATAGGCTTCTTTAAAATAGTAACTAGAGGTTGGTGATCAGTTTCAATCTGAATAGCTCAACCATAAATATAATCATGAAACTTGGAACATGCAAACACTATTGCCAAAAGTTCTTTTTCAATTTGAGCATACTGCCTTTCAGTCTGGGTAAGAGTTCTTGATGCATAGGCTACTGGTCTGCCTTTCTGAAGAATGACTGCACCACGTCCAAATGTTGAAGCATCTCAGGAAAGTGTTACTGGTTTATTAACATCATAGTATCTTAATGTAGGTGGAGTGGCTATTTTCGGCTTAAGGTCATCGAATGCTTTCTGGTGCTGTTCTAACTAAGACCATGTAATATTTTTGTGCATCAGCTCTCTCAAAGGTGCTGTCAACTCACTGAAGTCTGGTATAAACTTGCCTAAATAGTTGACCATACCAAGAAAACATTGTAGAGCTTGAACATTATCTGGTGCTGGCATCTCAAGAATAGCTTCTTGCTTGTATGGGTCTGGTTGCAAGTCAGTACTAGTAAATAAATGACCTACATATGTAACTTGTGGTAGTCTGAATTTGCACTTCAGAGGATTGAGCCTTAAGTTCTCATCACGTGCTCTGTCTAGACCTTTCTTAAAGTTTCTGTCATGCTCTGCTTCACCATTGCCTCTGACTAATAAATCATCTACTATTATGGAACAAGGATAACCTGAAAAAATTTGCTCCATTGCATGCTGAAAGACTTCACTTGCAGAATTTATTTCAAATGGCATACTGAGGAATCTATATCTGCCAAACAGAGTACTGAAAGTAGTCAATAATGAGGATTTGCGATCAAGCATCACTTGCCAAACTGAACTCTTTGCATCTGAGACAGAAAAAACAGTGCCATTCGGTATTAGGGCTGCAACTTCTTCAGCTGTATGCATCGGATGATGTGGTCTCTTCAATGCTTTGTTCAAATCTCTTGGGTCATTACATATTCTGATTTCATCTGAGCCTTTTTTGTGAGTTGCTACCATGGATGATACCCATTCAGTTGGTTCAGTAACTGGACAAATTACACCTTGCTGTACCATTTTATCCAGCTGAAATTTATCTTGCATAGGTACCGGAACTTTTCTTGCTGGTCTGACCACTGGACTGATCCCTGGGTTTAACTTCATAGAATACACAACTGGAAGTTTGCCCAGCTTGTCATCAAAAACTTCAGCATACTCTGACAAAATGGCTTCGGTGAAATTGGAACTAGGATCTGTGCTTATCTGATGAACTTCTTTAGTAAACGAAAGCAGATTCATTCTCAAACTGTCTCTGAGACCCAATAAAGACTGCATGGGTCTTCAAACTACATAGAATAACATTTTGTAACAGTCTTGGCCAAATAACATGAAAGTACCACTGAACCTTCAGTTTGAATTTCTTCACCTCCAAGTCCGCAACAAGTTTCGGACAACTGGCCGCACTGCGTTGCTCATTAGCTCTCACTTCAAAAGTATCTACTGACATAACATTACACTTTGAACCAGTGTCTACTTTGAGCTTGGTGGATTTACCATTGATCTCAGTAGTACAAAACACTTAATTTCTTGTTAACAAATTCACTGTATCAACCTTTTTCACCAACTACTGATACACCATCTACGTAGAAAGTGGACTGCTGCAATTCTACTTGATGAGTTTGCTTTCTTGAGTGACCTTTCTTTATAACTGTGTGAGGTTTACTTGATTTGCAAAACTTTTGAAAATTATTGCATTTTTTACAATTGTGGCATTGCTGATCAAATGCTAAGCACTTCTCTCTTTTAGACTCATGATTGGCTCCACAGTTATGACAGTTAACAATATGGTTGGACTTCGTTTTGCTAACTCATGCTTATACTGCACTGAATATGCACCCTTCTTAGAACTTGCTGGAAAGCTATGTGGTTTCCCTGGTGAACCAGCAGGCCGTGGCTGCCATGTGCTTAGGCCTCCTCCTGTTTGCCATGTGTTGCATGCTATCTACATTTACTCTAGAGCTTGTTGAAACCATACTCTTATCACTTGCAAGCATACTTGTGTGCCTTTCTGTAACTTCATGGATTTGACAAATCTCTGTAGCTTTATTCAACGTTAAATCACTGTCACAAAGCAAAATCTTTCTCAGTGCAGCACTATTAATGCCACACACAAGCCTGTCCTTTATCATCTTTTAAGTCACCAAACCGACACATCTTGGCTTTGTTTCTTAGGTCAGTTATACAAGCTGCAAATGTTTCCCCTGGTTTCTAATCTCTTGTGTAAAACAAGTGCCTCTCTAATTCAATATTTGTCTGGGAGTTACACATCTCCCTGAATTTTCACTTCAAACACTCAGGGTCTTCCCTTGATTCAGCCTGTACAACCATATGATGGCTAGGTTTAGAAAAATGAATGCCCTAGTGCATCATCTTTATCTGAATAAGCTGCTTGTATAAAAATATAGTACTCTTGCTCAAATATTCTCCAATTCTCTGCAATATTCTGATCAAATACAAGTGATGAGGGCTTTCAAAATCCGTCTGCCACATTAACACATACCAGTGAAGGGTTTTACAAATATGCACAAACATACACATATGCACATATGCCAGAAATGTATGCCAGTATTTGTAACTATGCCCTTTTTGTCCTTATTATATTCGTTTTGCTTATTTAATCTCTTTTCACGCCCATTGTACTTTACTTGTGCTTGTGTTGTTGTCTTGTGTTTAACTCTAAACATGCCCATTTTGCTTTAAGCATACTTGTTTTGCTTTTCTGAAGTAATTTCTGACCCTTTATGTACTTTTCTTACAATCGTTTTATCAAATAACTTAATCTTAAACATTTGACTTAATCAATAAACCTTTCTTGTCTTTTGCTTGTTTAATAATGTGGTTTGTGCCCTTGTAATGCTCTGTTTCATCTTTTTTTATAAAATAAACTGTTTGTGCAATTTTTCGTTACCTTTGATGCTTTGCTGGCTCCTTTTTATGCTAGTTTCTCTTAGTTTGCCTTCACTGTTATCTCTGCACCTCATGGCTCTGAATATTGGTTTCTGTCATCCCACGTCTGACACCATGTCGCTCATCTAGTCAGGACGCAATAAACGAGACTTTGTGGGTTCTGTTCAAGCAGCTTTATTATATACAAACACATCTGGATTGAGGCTTAATACTTTAACTTAGGTAAACGTATAAACAAACTAACTATCACATTCATACATGTTCATTCTCTGGCTGCACTCTCAAAATGGCACTGAGTATAGCATTTGCTCACTAGTTACATATGCATGTCCAGTTCTTGATATGCTTCTTAAAGACACAGCACACACAGTCTGTTCTACACTGATGCCACATTATTTGCACAAAGTGTTAGAGGCAAGCTTTAGCTCCAGTTGTTGGTAAATGTTTCTGTACAGCATTAATGGCTGTTCTTTTGAAATCAGTGAACACATAAGCTGGATGCAGAGTCACTCCCATGGTCTTAGCCAAATAGCATACACTGTTTAGCATTTCTTCATAGCCATCTCCAGACTTCCTGCTCATCAGGGCATACACTATAGGTAGAACACTGTCATTATTTCCTGTAATAACCTTTCCATGGATAGTGTAGATTTGTCTACAAATAGCAGCTCTCATTGGAAAAGGGCCATCCTTAGCCAGAAACTTGACAGATCAAGTTCAATAAGGTTATGTTGCATAATCAGCAAAAGCAATGAAGCACTTCCCTCTTCACTATAGGTTTGCTGTATTAGGAACTTTCTGTCTCATAGGGAGTAGTAAGCAGGATCTACATTTGAGAGGGTCAGAAGAGGTTTTCTGGATGTCTTGCCAGAAGTTGTGGCTCACTTCCTGTTAGTTATCTGTTTTATGGGATGTTTGGCTGGTAAATGCTGCACAATCTTGGGGTCAGCTTTAGGTGTCACTGCATTAGTAACTGCTGATGGCACATCATTTATTTTAAAGCCACAGTCCACATATCATTCAGAAGTAAACCTGCTTGGACATTGGTTACATCAAGAGGATGGTTGTGCTGGCATGCTAATTTCATCAGTTCTTCTCCCTTCTGTACAATTAGTGTAATAACACATCCATGGCACATGATTTTCCTCTTTAAAGCACAGCAATAGTAACTCTTACCTGTAGCCTCTCCCACCACATGGTATTCATAGCCACCCACAATTAATTTAAGCTTCCCTCTGTGACTGACAGAAGTCAAATACATTTCACAATGACACCAGGACACTCCAAAGCTGCTGAACACCCTAGCAAACTTTCAAAATCCACTTTGTTCTCAGCAGGGTCCTCCACCAAATCTACACTCTCCATCTTCTGTTTCTCTGCACTGTCTGTGTACTCCCTGACAACTCTACAGATCTGCAGCTAAACCACATCCTTTTCTGTTTTTTTTATAGCACTCTGACAATCCATCAGTCATACCTGCACAACAGAGTAACTGACACTTCAGCTTATTGGTTATGTGAGCAAACTGACTTCAAGTAACTTGGATTCAAGCAAATGGAGAACAGGCAGGTGTAGACAACCCCTTTAAATACACAGATATGGTCGGTGAAGACTCTGATGCATTCTGGTTAAGGTACAATATATTTCTTAACATATTAATTGTATTTACAAATATAGTTCAACTTCCTTTAGCAGTATTAATGCTGTGAAGTCCATAGCATAGACTACTCCCTGTCTCTGACTATAATATAGCACAGGTTAGTCATGTTCTTAGGTTCATAGGTTCATAGGTAGGTACTAGGCTATCTGCCCGAGGGTATTTATAAACCTAGCCAGAGTGTGTCAGT